>NC_046166.1:56113059-56231544 GCF_011064425.1 Rattus rattus | reverse complement strand
AAGGGAACCTCAGCTAATCTTTGAGATCCTGGACATGTCCGTGCCTACTGACTACCTGGAGCTGACCTGAAAAGTCACCTCTTCACCAGAGCAAGGGAGTATCAGTCTTCCTAACCTTTCTACCTCAATAACGCTAGTAATTCTGTTTCAATCCACTGCCACTCTTGACATGCCATTTACTGCGGTTAAGCAATACTGCAGTAGCCACCTAATAACTACCTCCCTGGACTCTCCCTCCAGTGCATCCGTAACATCTCCCATGTGCGTCCTGAACTTGGGATCCTGTACACTCCTGGATCTCTCTCCCTGGGTTATTATTGGGCCACCACTAACCAACCCTTGCAAGCTTTTCCTTCTAACTCCTGGAGAGTCACTTAGGTCCAAATTACTTTACTGTTTATATTTTGAGGATGATTATTTAGCTTTTATTCAAATAGTTTACTCAGATAATGACGTTTGCAGGTTAAAAAGTTACCCTTTGTTTTTTGGATAAATGAAAATGATTTCATCCCATCACTCTTGAGCAGGTAGGAAAGGGTTCTGTGGATGTGATCAAGGCCCCAGGCCCCATCATCATTGGAGAAGGGAAGGGTCAGAATATAATATTCTCTGAAGGGTACTCTCATCAAAAAGATGTGTAATTCTGGCATTCATGTTTACTGAAGTGCACTGTCTAAAATGTAAAGTCAAGCTGAATTAGAGATTTGGGTTTTTTTTTCTACCTGAACAGAGGGGTTGGAGGACGAATGGATGTACAGCAAAATACTTCATGCTCTTCAATCATGGAAACCCAAAAGGACTTCTGATGTTGAAGTCATTGAGCTGGTAACCATGATAATAATTCTACACATATTCACTCTCAACCAGATGCTAGCTTTTTGTTGGGTGGGACTTCTAATATAATTAACCTAACCTCTTCATTTTAATAAATAAAACGTAAAGGGAAAAAAAAAAAAAAAAAAACCAACACAGGATTCTCTTGGCGCATGATATGTGACAGGAGCCACTCCAGGGAACCGTGTGTCTCTTGGGGGTTGGGTGTGCTTGACAGCTGCAAAGCAGGAAATATTTATAATCTCTGCCCATGCATCTTCCAACTTATTTTGCTGTTTCCGCTTTTCAACATCCTGTTCCAGCACTTTCCAGTTGCTTGTTCTAACCTGGTTCAAGGATGAGTGCAGCTTAGTGGGAGAACAATTACATATGCTGCATCAACACTGAGATCAACCTCTGGCTCTCCTTAACACTCACAAACACCCACACCCACACCCACACCCACACCCACACATACATACACACACCTACACACATACACACATCCACACCCACACACACACACACACATACACACACACGCACACACACATATACACACACATACACACACATACACAACACACACACACACAGACACAACACACAACACACACATATACACACACATACACACACACACATACACACACCCACACACACACTCACACACACGCACACACAAGCATATATGCACAGGCATATAAAAACCAACAAAACTAAAAAAATCATGTACTTTTTAATCCACAAATAAAAAAAATTTCTGTCATTCTTTTTCCCAGGATATATTTCCAGTGTGTTCTGTTTTAAGGAAGCAAAGCTAAGTATTCACAATCAGATCTCTTAAGATTCTCAGAATCTTAGCCCACCCGCTGGTCAATTACTTTGAGGCATTGTTGCTATTCAATTGCTGAGGGTACAGGAGCTTGTTAGTGCAAATAAATGTCCCCAAGAAGCCAGAAAACAAATCTAGGTAATGACAGAATGAGCAATAATGGTCTCAGAATGCACAAAGTTCGAGGAAAAAGTGATCAAGGATCCCATGTTGGCTAGTGGCTGTTGAGAAGGGCGCCATGTCAGATAACACTGAAACTTTTCAACTTTCCAGCTGGTAGAGGAAATATTTGCTCTGAAAAGGCAAGAAAAAAGGTAATCGGGGGGATCATCCCTGCAAAACAACAAACAAAACGAACCAACACCAGTGTAACAGAACATCAAGTAAATGGCTGGCAGCAAAGGCAGAGAGACTGAGGTGTTGACAGCCACAAGTTCCTGAGTACTGTGGTCTGTGGACAAGGGCAAGCAACAGTAGATCCTAGGACGCCTCTTACCATAATGAAAAATGTGTGTGTTATTATAGATACTGTAAAAATGACATTTGACAGGTGGATAACCACCAGAGCATGCATATGGCTCGTGGAAAATGTCTCCATCTTGCACCTGGACTCAAGCAGCTACAGAACGACTGGAGGAGGATGGTAACGAATCAAAAGTCCACCATGTGAAAGTGCCGTAGCTGACATAAAACATCTCCTGTGGCCCTGGACTGAAGCCTTGTCCCCTGTCTGAAGGACAGCCCTGGTTAAAAGAAGTTGGCTCTCCGGGGGCATCCTCGATGAGTATATTTAGAGGCTAGTGTCTTCCTGCTTTTCTTTGTGCCTGGCATCCACCTGATTTTCTATCTACAGAGTCAAGCAACCATGGACAGAACCCTTAGAAATCATGAACCAAAACTTACAATCCCTTCTTTAGAAAAAATATTTTTTCATTTTATGTGCATGCGTGTTTTGCTTGCATGTATGTCTGTGTGCCATGTGTGCATGCTGCTAGCAGTGGTCAGTGTGGTGGAGATGTGTAGGGAGCGGCACATATAGATAAAAGATGGCGCTGACATCTGGTGGTCGTTTGTGGTTAACACCCACAAAGCGCATGTCCTGGCATTTCTCCGGCAAGCTATCAGGCTGGAGTGATATTCATGCTAATGAGGTATTTCATGCTCCACCAATCCCTAGAGGACAAGTATATAGCCATAGCCTGTTTTGTATATAAGGCTGGTGCCTTTGTTCCTCGGGGTCCCCGTATCAAGAATGAGGTGTTCCTGCAATAAAGGCTGTTGAGAAGAATCCAACGGTGCTGCGTCTTCCTTGCTGGACGAGGTGGGCATTACAGAGATGGTGTTGGGTTACAGATGGTTGTGAGCTACCATGTAGGTGACAGGACTAAACCTTGGGTCCTCTAGAAAAGCATCAAATACTCTTAACTATGAAACCATCTCTCCAGCCCCACCTTCCTCCCTTTGAAGCTGATTATTGCTGTCATGATCTTGTCATGGCAGTAAAACAGTGACTTATCTGAAAGTTGTATCAATGAGCCACTGTCTCTGCTTCATTTGCTTTTAAGCTGAGACATCAGTTCACACAGCAAGGCTACGTGTCGCCAAATCAGCATTGCCTTGGCTGAAGGTTGTTACAGAACACTCTGACCAGTGTTTGGTGACTTTGACTGAATGCTTCAGGGCATGTGCCATTAAATAATTTTGTCAATGATAATAAAAGTGGTTGCTTAATTAGAAGGAAAGAATGTTGTCGAATTCATGGGGAAATAATGAAATAATTCAATAAAAGCCCATGAAGATCATGATAGGTACCACTATCCCCATTTGGAGTATTGCTGTTGGCGGACTGCCTGCTGAGTAAGAGGAAACAAACCTGCTAAACACCTGAGACTGCTTGCTGATAAAAACCAGCCATAGGAGATGGAGTTGAGGAAACCCACAGTGTGGAAACTTTGAACTCTACTCTCTGCAAGCAGTTACTTCCAAGATGGTGAGGGTAAGCTATGGAAACCGAGAAGCAAAGGAAAACATGAATTTGGGTTTCTGATTCAGGACTCTGACTATACAGTCTGACTGTCCCTGAGCCTATAATAGGGTGTGCCTGTCCTTTCATTCAACCAATGGCTCCTTTGTCTTTCAGCTGGCTAGAGAAGTCTTTACATATCACCAGTCTTCAATCAAATCCATTAAACTGTACTTAGAACACACATCAAGGACCCAGCTATGAACCCCACTTCCTACAAAACTCAATGACCTCCACCATCTCTTTCCACACTTGTGTAATACTTTCTAACTGATCTCCCTCTCAAATGTCTAACCAGCTCAGTCATAAAAATCTGCCCGCGAAAAGTAGGTAAAATGTCAACTAATCCATGTCTCTTTGGGTATGGGCAGTGCTCACCGACCCACCTCCGACAAAAATCGAGTATGGAGATAGATAGATAGATAGTACCTTTTAGTGGAGAATCAGGCAGTGACCAATCCAATCAAACAATGAAGCTCCCATTCCCAGTGATAAGTGATGTCATATGAACTGTGTCACAGGCTGTAAGGAAAAATGGCCGTCTGTCTCTGTGGGAATCTGCACAAACACCATTAGCCTGGCTCAATAACAAGGAAACAACTGCCGAAAGCACATTAAAACACATCCTACAATGGGAGCAGTAGGCGTCAAATCTCTGAATATCATAAAAGGAAATAAACAACCGAAGAGCCAAAGATAGCGGAGACATAAATATGTACAACATGGTACCCTGGGATAGAAGAATAACATTTGGGGAAATGTAGGTAAAGTCTAGAGAGCCATCTGAGCCGCAATCCTCTCTCGTCTGTGGTTTTTCTCTCCATGGTTCTCACTGTTCAGTGAGGATCCAAAAACATAAAGCAGGAAATTCCACAGACACATTCTTTAATTGTAAGCTGTGCCCTATTCTGAGTAGCTTAATGACATCTTGAGTTGTACTGCTCCATCTACATAAGACGTGAATAATTTCATTGCCTAGTTTACCTGGATTGTATATGCTAGCAGCCTGTCCCTCAGCTCTTAGTAGCTATCTGGGTTACTAGGTCATTCATTTGATCTCACAGGCGCTTGAATTCAAGTAACTCCGTTTTATTTAATTATGGCTCCAACATGCAAGAATGATGATACTGGTGACTCAGATATATCAAAGTGAAGCTGTGTAGTTCTTTGAAAGAAAAGGTGAAGTTTTTTTCAGACTTAGTAAGAAATGAGAAATATCACATGCTGACATTTGGACAAAGAAAAAAAGCTTGTATCCACAAAGTTTGAAAAAAGAAAAGTTTGGGCTTGTTTTCTGTTACTATAATAAAATGCCTGAAGTAATAAACCCACAGAGAATAAAGGTTTGCTTTGGTTCACAGTTTCAGGGTTTTCAATCAATGAACTGGGTCCATTTTTTGGCTCTGGTAAGCGGCATAGCATGGTAAGATGCACATAGCAGCAAATTTGCTTACCTCAAGATTGCCAGGAAGTAAAAGAGAGAAAAGGATCGGCACCTCAAACTTACCTCCAAATGCACTTTCCCAATGGCCCGAAGATTCGCCAGTAGGTAACATCACAAAAAGGTTTCTATCACTCTCTAACAGTACCACATGCTAGGGACCAAGCCTTTTATACTCAGGTCAACAGGTAATATGCCAGATAAAAGCTATCGCAGACTTCATATCACAAAAGTTATGACCACATTGCATAAAACTACTTAATGAAAATGGACAGGATAATTGGTGCGGGTTCCAGCTGTCTATGATTATAAGCCTCGGTCTCAGTATACACCCTCTGGAGACATGGGGAAGCACTGTTGTCTTAGGAAAGGTAATATAAAAGATTATATCTTAGTTTCAGCAAGTATGCCATGGTTATTAAGGCAAGAGAGTGACACTAAGCTATTAGAAAAGAGTTTTCTAACATAAGACTTACTCCAATTTTTTAAAAAGCATGACCACACAGAAGAAAGTCAGATCATTTCTCTCCTCTGACATTTAGATTAAGAAAGAAGCTTATATCGGGGAGGTACACTGACCTAAGACTGCACACCTGGTCTCTCTAATGTAACTGTGTATGCCAACACTCTGTTGTCTTGAGGACTTTCGTCATCCTGAGGACATGTTCTCAGCTTGGGCCCTGCACTATTCATCAACTCCTCCCATCTCTTCCTACAGATGTGTATGCTTAGTTTCTGTAGATCTGATTCAAACGCCAACTTCTTAGTCAGACTGCTATGACCACACACTTAAATCTGTAGCTTGCCTTTGATGTCGTCTAATACTTCTTCCTGCTGTGATTTTGGTCTAGCCCTTGACACATTCAGCTCACCACAGGCTACTGTGACAGTCAACTTTGACTCTTTCTCATTACAGATTTCTGCTGAGGCTTAAATTTGTTCCAGGCTTTAAAGATTCAACACAACGTTTAGCATGAAAAACACTTCAGTTCTTTCTTCCTTTCTTTCTTATCACCAGCAAATTCCCATCCCTAATGCTTGTGTTCTTAAGAATTTGCTATCTCTGTGGCCACTGATACCACTAGTTAGCTGCAGATTTCTTGAATTAAGACTGAGGAAAGATTTGCAGCTTGTGATTAATCCTTAATGCATACAAGTCCCAGCATATGTAAAAGTCTATGGTTTATGTCTGCTTTAATCCAGGAAGAAGATGGAGAAGCACACGTTTCAAGATTGTGTGATTGATTTGTAACAAGCATAAAGTGACACTGATGTTTTTTCAAGTAGCCCCGTCCCTCAAAAACTCCAGAACTTAGTTTCAAATCACTATCGCCCACTGTGCCCGCCCTGACTTCTAGGAGCTGCTTTAACTCATAGCCACACACAAGGCTGTCTCATGTGGACTAATTTTCTTACCTATGGCTGCTCCAGGTAGAGAGGGAAACCATGTGTCATAGGGATACAAAGAAAGCATGAGAAGCTCTGCATTTCTTTACTCTGAATGAGAAGGCACCATGCGAACCGCGAACTGGTGTCTGTCAACTGCTTGACGTCTTTAGGAAACAATCTCCTGTCTACAGTGACCACATTCACTTGTAATGGTAAGTATTGTTATTCTGAATATCCTTACTGTGAGGATGAAAAAATAGATAAAAATATCACTTTGTACTCATTACTAGGCACGAGATCATTCCATTGTTTTTATTATGGCCACTATCATCATCTTACCTAAGTTACATACCAAAAACCAAAGCTAAGCACTTACCATGCCATATTCCTGTTTCCTAAGATGATGTTATGAAAGAGGTTCCCACTTTGTTCTCAATCGTTAGCTAATGAACCTGGAGTTTGACGTGAGTTAGTATGCCAGGAAGGAATGAGGAACTAGTTAGTATCCAGAGACCTCATCCCAGGTACGACTCTCTCACTTCCTGTGTGGGCAGAGTCCAAAGTCTGAAGCCAGCTCTCAGAGCACAGCTATTCATACATGTTAATTGATATTAGGTTTATATTTATTCTGCATAGGTCACAAATCTTATTGTCCAGGCACACATGTCAAGACTGATCAGAAACTCTGGGGCCTGGAATTGAATTTCCTCTGCTCTTTGCCCCCAACAGCTTTCTGGCTACCGCTAAACCTGACTGTTATCCATCTCTGTGTTTGGACACTAGGGACATTTATTGGCCTAAGAGTTAAATGACATAAGGAAAATCACAGTAAAGCAGACTCTTCTGTCTTCTTTAGTCAGACTTGTGGCGACAAGTCACCTTGTATACCAAACAAGCTGAAGAGATCTTTTTCTAGAATCTTCCTTGGTCAAAAAGAGAAGGACCCCCAAGGTGGAAGAAAAGATATATATCTTTGAAAATCCCTTTTCCTTGCCAAAACCAGACACCGAGAAACAAAGTAATTTGCCGACAGACATAAGGCATAAGCAGAAAGATATAGCATAAACAAACAGGGTTCCTGAGGTCCCATCTCTGCCCTGCAGAATAAAAATATTAGTCCACAGCTAAAAGTGCTAGGTGATGGATGCATGGTCAGAGAGAGGCCTTTGCAGGGTCAAGAGTGAGTTACAGCAGGGGAGTCCTCCGTGGGTACTCAGCAGGGAAGATGATCAGCCCATAAACCTCAGACAGCTCCAGCCCACGTTCGCCCCTCACATTGTGAATACTGATTTCACGCTGACTGATTTCAGCCTTGTAGGTCTGAAAGAACGGACACAAATGAAGAACTAGAGCCACAGAGACCATTAGTTCAGCACACCCCTGTGCTGTAAGACAGAAGATGAGACGAGCCCTCAGTGGTTCCTAGCATCTCTATTAAGGCTGATGATTTAAAAGCTACTAATCTACAAATCAACACATGGTTGAAAAGGAATTATAAACACCACGCTGGTATATGGAGGAAGCTCAGTTCCTGTCCCATGAAAACTTACTAAGGTTTAGTCTTAATCAGGGAAACAGTCCTACCTAACTATGTAAACACGAACTCTGATATCTCTTCCATATTGTATAATTATTCATATTAAAAACTTGCTGATTCCTTTATTTAATCTACTCGGTTTTGTGATTGATTACTTTGCTTCTTATTAATTGTATCTATTGATTTATTCATTATTTGTGAGGCAAAGTCTTACTTTATAATCCAGGCTGGCTTTGGACTTTCAGTCTTCCTACCTAAGTGCCGTGTGAATGACATTAGGCTCTGGTCCTTTATTTTAACAAATGTCTACTGACTAGCTAAAATCAAAGGATTATTCAACCTAAAATGCAAAGATGAATACAATAATGTAGCCCTTTAGAAATGTGAAGTTTCTGATGGTAATAAAACATATACATATATTATTGACACAAATGCATAAAGTAGAACAAAGATTCTAACAGTTGTATAAGACCAGTACTTAGTTTGAAAAGCCATGGCCTATTTCTTTCCCAAGAAGGAAGGTAAAGAAAAGCAATGTTCATTGGGTTCTAATAATTTCCAGACAAGTATTTGAGAAATAAATGTCTGCTGTGTTAAAGAATGGGCTTGGGAAAAGCTTTCTCTTATCTTCCAATATGAGCAGTTGCATATTCAAATCAATAACCCCTGCTAGGAGCATTCTTCTATAGTGCAAATGTGAAGAACATCATACCACTGAATGCTAACCTTATTCATGGAACTTTAATTCCATCTTTCTTTGTTCTCGGTTTTGTGACTCATTTTAACTGCTGTGAGGTTTCTTCCTTTTCTCTGCTTAGGAGTTATAAGTTATAGATTATTATATGTGTGTTATCCATATGGGATCCCATATTTTTTCATGTTAAAAGATCATGAAAATAGAGGACCAACAACAATATCAAACAACGGGACCTCCCAGAGCTCCAGGGACTAAACCACCAACCAAAGAATACACATGGAGGGACCCATGGCTCCAGATGCATATATAGCAGAGGATGGCCTTATCTGCATCAGTGAGAGGAGAGGTCCTTGGTCCTGTGAAGGTTTGATGCCCCAGTATAAAGGAATGCTAGGGCGGTGAGGCAGGAGTGGGTGGGTAGATGGGGGAGTACCCTCATAGAAGCAGGGGGGAGGGGTGCAGAATGAGGTGTTTGGGGAGGGGAAACCAGGAAGGGAGATAATATTTACCAAACCCAGTCACAATTGTTGATGCCAAGAAGTGCTTGATGACAGGAACCTGATATGGATGTCTCCTGAGAGTCTCTGCCAGGGCCTTACTGATACAGATGAGGATGCTTGTAGCTAACCATTGAACTGAGCACAGGGACCCCCAATGGAGGAGTTAGAGAAAGGACTGAAGGAGCTGTAGGGGTTTGCAACCCCATAGGATGAACAAGATCAACCATAAAGACCCCCAGAGCTCGCAGGGACTAAACCACCAACCAAAGGGTACACATGGAGGGACCCATGGCTCTAATCACATATGTAGCAGAGGATGGCATTGTTTGGCACCAATAGGAGGAGAGGTCCTTGGTCCAGAGAAGGTTCGTTTTCCCAGTGCATGGAAATGCCAGGGTGTTGAGGTGGGAATGGGTATGTAGGAGGGGGAGCATCCTCATACAAGCAGGAGGACGGGGGATGAGAAAGGGAGGACCTGGAAAGGAGATAACATTTAAAATGTAAATACATAAGATATCCAATTAAAACAAAACTGAACCTCATAAGGCTTAAAAAAGAAATGTAAATAAATAAAATAAACAATAAAACTTTTAAAAGAAAAGTACATGCAATAATAAAAATGTAAAGAAGAAGAAGGAGGAGGAGGAGGAGGAAGAGAGAGAGAAAAGAAAGGAAGGAAGGAAAAAAGGAAGGAAGGAAGGAAGGAAGGAAGGAAGAAAGAAAGAAAGAAAGAAAGAAAGAAAGAAAGAAAGAAAGAAAGAAAAGAAAGAAAAGAAAAGGAAGGAAGGAAGAAAGGAAGGAAGGGAGGAAGAAAATAGAAGTCTAGGCTGGGACATAGGCAGCTGAGATACACTGACGTACAAGGTATACCTGAATATAAGATACCCCTCACACAAAGCAAATGGTAAAGACATCAGAAGGCAGGCAGCACCATATAACAATTGAAGGGTCTGAAAATTTGGGGTTGACATCATGCATGTCATTATTTCAATTCCACAAATCTGATATGCTCTAGGAAATTTACCAAAATAAATGATATGTCTTATTCAGCAAATCATATAATCATTTTAAGTACATACGGAGAAAAATGTTTACATACATAACAAAGAAAAGCAATCCATCTGATAATACGTAAATAGTATGTGGTGGGCAGAAGAAATGAGGAAACTTCCTTTTGACTCAAAACCTTCTAATTTTCCGCCATGTACAATTCCTCTGAAAATTGGAAATGGCAGATCTAAACCTCATTTCACCAGTCAACCATCTGGGTGACTGAAGCGAAGCTACTTCAATCTGTGAAGTTTAGTTTTCTAAAGAGTTCTAAACTCTTTTCAAACATGAGCCACAATGAGTATCTTTATTTATATATGTACCCAAGTATATTCAGATGCACGTAAAGGCATTTATATTGAGAAAGTATAAGTATTTATTCACAAATATCACATGAACCAAGTCCATTCTTGATTCTCTTCTCCTTTTTCCTCCTTTAATAAATGCTTATCTACTTAAAACCCACTAAATACATATCACAGATTCTACTCCACACAAAAATGCCTCTGAACCCCGTATCTATTGTGCTGTGTGAGGCTATGGTTGTCATCTGAGTGAGAGGAGTAAGGTAGAATCCAAGCACATGGAAAAAACCAGTAAAAACACACATTAACAAGCTAATGGAGCCTTGGGCTCCAGGTTTTACAAGAAGTCATTCATGACACAGACTGTGGACTAGGTCATACCACCCACATCTAAACCTTTATCTATAAATTGAAAAGAATGAAAGCAGCAACTGGCCACACAGAACTTCCACAGGAGAAACTCAGAATGTCTGCCAAGCCCTTCAGAATGGCAATGTCTTTATTAGCATGAAATATGCTATAGCAGACACCATAAGAAAACTGATATAGAAAACACACCAGATCGTAGCAGTTTCTAACCTCTAGGTACTTGTCAGGGCACGGGGAGATATTCTTACAGTGTTCTCATCTTTAAGAATATATAATTCATATGTAGTACAAAGAAGAAGGAAGATGAGGAGAAAGGAATACATTTCAGAAACATCGCTTGCAGTGCAGGAAAACATACTTTCCAATCTACTGTGAAATTTGAAAGTATTTTCAATATTTCATAGAAAAACCAGATTCCAACACTGTAAAATAACATATTTAATTTAGTTTATTGGCTTCAAAAGATTAGGTGAGCTGCAATTGAAGGCAGGGTTCCCTACTGTAAATGGTCAAGAATAGGTGGAAAACCACGTTATTAAGTTGGAGAGAACATTACATGGGGAACGAGGTATCACTCAAACCCATTCATTTTTTAGACAGAAATGCCATTAGCACTGTCTTGATGTGAAGATTACATAGTCAGTCCCCTTTATGTAAATAGACACTTTGCCATAGGACTATGCATCTTTTCCCATCAAAGAATAGATTCATGATTATTTACATGTTATAGAATATGGAATAGCTGTGTCTGACTTGAAAAGAAAGAGAAGGAAAAGAAAAGCCTGGAATATGGTAGGATGAAATGGAATACAACAGAACAGAACAGAAAATAGAATAAATAGAAATGAAAGAATATTATGGACAATATTATGCTAAGCCTGAGCCTTGGCTTTCAAAGCCCTTGTTGTCTTACAGCCCCTTCCGGCCTGCTAGATGACTATCAGTAAGTAATTATCTGCATCACTTCAGGTAGTCACCATTCAACCTTCAGAAGCATGGGTAAGTCATTAACTAGCCACAAGTAAAAGAAAAAAAAATCCCTCTGAGGTCATTAGAGGCACACTTAGACCACAGAACATGGTCCTGTATGCTGTGTACAAAGACAAAGATTTTTGCTTCAAGTCACAGAGTTTTGAGGAGTTTTAATACCCGACAATAAAGCCCTGGAAAGCCCCTGGGCTATGTAGAATAGAACAAGATTGAATGCCTGAAAGAGTCTTTCCAACCCTAAAGTAATGATTTTTTTTTTTTTGCACATCCCAGGCCTTGTCATTCTTTTGAGTAAGAACAGTAATACGTGTGTATTTATGTCTGTATAAATTTTTAAATGAGCTAAAACCTAACTGTAAACAGGGGCTGTAATACATTCTCCCTGCAGGTGGCCACTACAGAGACCACTGTGGTGAATTGCTTCAGATCTATGTTGCCACGGTAATGCTGTGATCCTGCACCCAGGAAAGCACAGCTGGCATTTGCTTCGATTTCTCCTGCCTCCCAGGCCTGGAAACCACAACACTCCTCAGGGAAGTTTTGCCACTATACAGTGGAATTCGCCCTCTGTGTCATGCTGGAATGCTGCTGAACTGTATCTCCACTTTAAAAGCATCAGTACATGTCTGTAAGGCCTGAAGGGGATTCTGAGACTGGAAATATAGGTCACTGTGGTCATGCTATGACATTTAAACCCCTTCTGAGCTCAACGGGATGTACATTCAAGCTCTGAGCTCTATCTTAGTGTAATTAAAAGGTCCCCTAGGATGTTCAGCCTCATAAGTGAAACCAGAAATCTGTCCTTTCTGTCTCTGTTGTTCTTCCTGTCTCCTTTGAAACCAAGATTGACAAAATATCCCCCAAATGTGCTTTTCTCTGTAGCGGCAAGCACAGAACTGACACAGAAGAAGAGAAATGAACGTGATGTCTCTGAGTCCTCTGTTTTGGGTATAGTAGGACAGCTCTAGGGTAGCCCTAAGCATCCCTCTCGCTGGTTGAATTTCATCACTCCAAGCCTCTGCATGATCTTACCACCTTTAATGTCTAACATTCCCTTTTGTGGAATAAGTAGCGAAATCGCTTCACTCTTAGATAAAAAAAAAAATCTCTAGGTGAGATGTTCTACTGTCTTATATGAAGAAATACTTATCTTCTAATCAAGGATACAAGATAAAGAAACAGACATGATATTAAATGAATTCAAACTCATATATTTCTCACACATGTGCTCCTCAAAGGACAGAGCTCATAGAATGAACATATTTCCAGCTAACTCCCTGCCACCACATCTCAGGAGCTTGTAAATCTGTCCCCTGTGGAGGACAAAACGGAAGCTTTGCACAATAGACCACGGGTTAACCACCTCTAAATTCTTGAATAAAAGGAGACATAGAGAACTATGGGGAAGCTATTTGCTCATTCATTCTACTGTTATGGGCTTCAGTCACATATGTGTAAGTTTTAGGGCTAAAGGTACTACAGAAAATTAAACTGTAGAAATGAGGGGAAGAAATATTTCCTCTGTTCATACTCTGCCATTGTCTTCCTGAGAGAGAATATTGGGGCAATGCATATTTATGATATATCTGCAGACAGGAGCTGGAAATATTTCCTTGACTTAATAAAACCAGTCTTAGTATATAAGTAAAAGTATTAATAGCAGTCGTATTAAATAAATATAAAGTTACATGACAGTCAGAACTCTTAAGTAGCTATTTGATTTTTATTAACTAGAAATAAGACCTTGTTCTCTGTGCTGCTGCTGGATCATTTATGTGATCATCACAATGAACACACAGGGGTAATTTTAATGTCACAGTTGCACTATACACGTGAAACTGGGGCACTAAAGGTAGATAAATTTCCTATCTGAACTTTCTTCATAAATGGGCCCCAGGCAGCTCACCTCTGTAGCCCACCCTTCACACTGCAATGACCACAGACCATTGGTCCTTTATAATTTGATATAAGCTAAATATTGTGGAGACATGGAACAGTAAAAGAAATTTATAATTCCTATTTGTTAGAATGGAAGGAGTTTTAGGAGGGGAGGGATTTGTTCATCTTAATGCAAGCTGTGATAGAGTTTACAGATTGTAGTGAAAAGCTAACAACTGCTTTTCATGTCTAGAACCAGGGACTCCTTTTTATAAAGGATAAAAGAAGCATAAATTGAGCACTTTCTATAGCTCTAGAGTTGAGAAAGAGCAAAAGAGAAATAAAATTAGTGCTGATTCTCTCTGTCTGGGCTGGAGCAAAGGAAGAGCCCCATTAGTTCAGGGGTTGGGGAGAGCAGAAAAGTAAGAAGTGGGCAGGCTCTTGCCCCACTCTCCAGTTAATTTGTCACTGGTCTTTGCCTCCACTCACATCAACTGAGGAGTGCCTTCATCAAGATGATAGACATTGTACCCTGGAATGCAGAGAAAAGATAGAAGTATCATTTCCCAGGATCTCCTTTGGCCACACAGAGAATCTATGGAGTTCATCAATCAATCACTCTATGTCCTACTGAAAGAGCTCAAAAGTAATGGAAAAAGAATTGACCGGATACAACCAAACATCAGCACCATTCCAAACATACCGAATGGCCTATCAGCTCAGCTTTCCCCCAGAATATCATGTAAACTATGCTCACTCTGAAGAATGACCAGACAGTTTATTCAGAGTTAGGGTGTGATGCAAAAAACATTTGACGTCTCTTGCTTGTTAAATAAGTTGACTCTTGCTTCACGGTTTATTGCCACAGCCTACTGTAGTCTACGTCCTGTATCACAGTCATTGAAGCAATGGTAGGAATGCCCCTACCTTTTCACAGTACCTCACATGCAATGAGCCCTCAATTCTTTCTTATTCTCCTCCAAATTGTCCCACAAAGCCTAAATCCTACCAAGATCTTCCCCAAACCCTTTGTAAGGTAAGATATGGTTCCCAACCATTCTTGTTAGCAGGAGACATGAACTCAACTATTTTACCTGCAAGTGTGTTTTTATAGGTTTTAATTGACAGATGTCAATGCTAACCAAAAGCATCTAAAAAGACTTTGACAGAAAGCTGCCATATTTTTGCCAAAGTCAACTATCAATTAGTTATATGTTTCTATGTGTGCCTAGGTATGCACACTGTGTGTGTGTGTGTGTGTGTGTGTGTGTGTGTGTGTGTGTGTGTGTGTGTGTCCATGTGGGTAAGTGTACATCTACATGTGTGCATGTGAAAATGGAGGTCAATGGTCAATGTTGCATGTCTTTCTTGATCACACTTGACCTCCTTTTTAGAAAACAGGTCACCTTGCATAACCTGGGGCTCATCAACTTACTAGGCTCCGTCACCGATGAGTTCTAGACACCTGCTTGTCTAAACTAGCCATGTTTACTCCTCCTGCACTACACTTACAGACTTCCTGGGTTTATGTTAGACTAATGGAAAGTCAGCACACCTCACACTTATCCGATGATGCAAGCAGACACAAAGGAGAACAAGAAGAAATGGGTGTGGCTCAGATCTCACCCTATATCACTATTGCTTTGTGCAATGAAAAGCTCTTTTACTTTCAAATATTCAAGGCAAGGTGCAAAAGCAAAGCTATGCAGGACTGTTCAAAGGCTGGACACCTATCTCTTTACCATGGCAATGGTGAAGAGAGAGGTACAGAACTGGATCTGCCATTGAAGTCTATCACTCATGCTATTTAGCTTGCCCAGGATGGTGTTAGTTGAACCAAAATGAAATTGTCTTGTTGGTGAGAAACAAGAGGACAGCAGGTCAACCAGTAGTCCCCTTTCACAAACAACCAAACCAAATGTGACTGTTCAGGATTTATACCAATCATAGATCTGTTGTCAACTCCCAACAGTGAAGTGCAGAATGCATCCAGTAGACAGGGAACACGCATGCGCAAGCCTTGAAGGCTAAAGAATCCTTCATCCATGGACCCTTGAAGCCTTGCATTCTGTAAGTCACATGTGTCCCCCCCCCCTATTTCTTGGTGTTCTCACTGTGCAGCATGAATGAAGATAACAGGCAAGATGTGTCTTAGAAAGGTGTGGCAGTAGTTATGGGAAAGATTTGAGGTTTCATAATGATTGGGTATTATGTAATAGCATATTAAAATTAATTCTGTCCCTCTTAACTATCCATATATATCAGTAAAAGGCCAGCCTAGGCAAAATTTAAAAGGAATGATCTCTCTGCACACCAGAGTTACATTCATTCCAACAGTTGGGATTATTTCAAGACATGTTGGAAGGTGTCGTCCACAAAGCTAGCTGTCACATTTTTCCCATCTCTGACCTAGAAGTCACAATTGGAGAATAGTGAACATTTTCTCCATCTGCTTGATTAGAAGCACTCATTTCAAACACTGGGGCTTGCCCTAATTAGCAGCATTATCTCTATTTTACTTTTTTTTTTTCAAATGAAATTACTTTATAAATACCTCACAGGCTATTGTGAGAATCAAATTAGAGAGCAGATGTGAAAGTATTTTGAAAAGTTCAAAATGTTATAGGGATATAAAGTTATCTGACATGCCATTAGGATGATAACAATTTAAGCATGCTAATGGGCATTGCTTTCTCATTAGCGAGGCAGAGCCGTGGTGGAAATAACGTGAAATCCAGTCAGCTCTCAAATGTTCAAAGTCTAACTCTGCCACTACCTAACTGGTGTGACCTCAACAAGTTCCTTACCCACTCTAGCCCTTCGTGTTCTCATTAGTAAAGAGAAAACACAAAGGGTGAAAACGAGAGGCTTGCCGGAGTCCTTAGAACTCTAAATAAAACTTCTTGTTGGCAGGTTTTCCACATGTTTTTCTTCCTCAAATAATTCATAGAAGCACATCGAAAAGGATACCTAGGCTCCACAGATGCTGTTTATAGGTAACCCCGTAGATGTATGCTTTTGAAACAATAACAAAACAACACTTATCTTACATTGAACTTCATTGTAGCCATTTGTGATGTTAACAGTCATTTAGATGTGGTTCTTTGGGCCCTTAATTCTACTAGTCCCTGAATTTAAGCAAAGGTCCTCCTATCCCAACTCCTCCTTAAACCTCCCTCCTCAGTACTGTGTGTCTCTCTGTTTTCTCATTACTGGTTTCATTGTAGTCATTGTTGCCAGCCACACAACAGGGGTCATTACCAGAAACCTATCCACTGTGAATAGGAGCTGAATTAGCATCGCAAAAGCAGTTTATAGAATACTCACAAGAACTCTGCATGCCAGGTTTAATGCCTACAAGTTCTCAGATTGAGAGCCCTCTTCTGAGGTTAAGCACATTGTCCAAACTCACAATATGAGAAAGAGATTAAAAAAAAAAACATACCTTACACTCATGCCTGACAACACAGTTCTGGTTTCTCAATGCCTTAATGCCCTCCGATATCTACCAGAAGTTTGTACTGTAATAATTTATTTGCTTGTCTCCCTCGTAGGCTGTAAACTTCTTGGTAACTGGGACTACTTGTTACTTCTTCTGTTCCCAGTAATTACCAGAAGGCGTGTAACAAAAAAAGTTCAATTAGTGTTTGTCCATTGAAAAAAACTTATAGAGAAGCATAAACATTTCTTATATTTAATATGCAACATGCAATAGATAGTGTTATAATTCTCTATAATGATAATGCCTTTTATAGATTATTTAATGGATTGAACCTAGATCTTGTGTATGCTAGGCAAGCTCTCTATTCATAGACAAAAATAATGTGTGCTCTGTGTATCTCTGTGTGTGTGTGTGTGTGTGTGTGTGTGTGTGTGTGTGTGTGTGTGTGTACATTCCAATTTGTATTCAGAAGTCAGAGGAGGATGATAGGTGTTCAGCTCTGTAACTCTCTGCCTTACCCTTACTACCTTAAAAGAGGATCCTTATTAGACCTAAAGCTAAGCTGGCAGTCAACAAGTCCCCAAGAAGGCTGGAGTTATAGGTATTTGTGCAGCTATATTCACCTTTTCTTTTCTTTTCTTTTTTTCGGAGCTGGGGACCGAACCCAGGGCCTTGCGCTTGCTAGGCAAGTGCTCTACCACTAAGCTAAATCCCCAACCCCTATATTCACCTTTTTATAAAGATAACAGAATGTGATCTGAGGTTTCCACGTTTCCAAACCAAATATTCCTGCCCAGTGATGCATCTCTCTTGGCCCTCTATAATAGCACTTAAATTCAAGATCTTAGACCTATAATTAAGTAGGATAAGAGTCTTAAAGCTTAATGCTAAAGTTACTTTGCAATGTTTCAAAATAAACCCTAAAGTCTCAAAAAACACCATAAGTTTCCACTTATAAAGCAAGGTTTTCAAATAATTATATGCTTCTTCTTTATAATAGCATAGGTTTGTGGAAGAACTACGGCAGGATGAATGATTTTAAAGGTGTCATAGGTCTCAGGAACCTGGATGCTCATTTCTACTATCAAATTGGCTGAATTAGAAAATACCTAGGACCTTACTTAGTAATGCACTCTTTTGGATGCGTCTGTGTGGACATTCCCAGAAAAAGTTATCTAAAGGGGGAGATTTGACCTCAATAGATATAGCACAGTGTCATTGCCTCTATCCAGAGTTCACAAAAGCAATAAAGGAGAAGGCCAGCTAGAATACCAGGATTCTCTTTCACTACTCTCAGGTCCCCTGAGATGGGAACAAGCAGCTTCATACTCCTGACATCAGAGTGAAGCCATTCTTACTGCCATGTTTTCCAGCAATGACATATCATACCCTCAAACCAAGATCCAAAGTATACCTGTCCTCCCTTAGATTGCTTCTAATAAAGTATGAAAAAGCAGCTAATAGAGGCATCAGCAGCAGATGGCTTCATCTGGAATCCGACCACTTTCTCAAGTTCCTGATGTATTTTTAAAATGACTTGGACATCTTCCTTGTTCCCCCAAGAGATAGTTCTACACGGGCATGTCTAAAATGAGTCTTCGCATCTTCCTTTCTACAAAGGAGTTTAGAGAGAGGCTTTTATTCCTCTGTGGTGCCTAGCATAAAGATTTCCATAGCTATATGGGTTGGTTTGATGACATTGCGCTTGCTCCTGAGATTGGAAATAGGGAAATTATACAGAGAAGAGAACAAAACAATACAAGGCAAGATGCAGTCAGGCTCTCACATAGTTAGAGTACATAATTATTCCCTAGCACTGAGAGGGGAACAAGATTACAGGGCCACTTCTGAAGACTAAGGCCAAGGCCATGCAGAAAAGCAACCTAGGAAGTCATAGGCCAAATCTTCCTGTTGACAGACTCTTCCACAGTAAACCATGTGGAATGCCAACATACAGCATCTGCTGGTTGGTTATTGGTTTCCAACAAGTATTTCTCCCTTTTAGCTTCAAATTGAAGAAATTCTCAAGCCTTGGCTTCAGAACCCCATCTATTTTTTAATACTGACCCCCCACTTAGAAGGGTATTCCATCATGGATCTATGAATGGTGTTCCCAATTGTCACCTCCTTGTCGCCATTCTGATATTGCTCACAAGTTCCTGTCATGTTTTCCAAATGACTACTCTACATCTTCATAAACTCTTTCAAAAGTCACTCCTAAATTTACTTAGGTAAAATGAAGAAATGAATCACAACTCTTGAAATACAATATCAGAGCAAAATCAGGGTCTCAGGTTCAGCAGACACCGCACCACTAAACCACATTCCTCTACCTTGTATGGCAACCTTTTCTTTTTTAAAGAAAAATGTTTATTTATTTATTTATTTATTTATTTATTTAGTAGCTGTCTTCAGACACACCAGAATAGGTCATCTGATCTCACTACAGATGGTTGTGAGTCACCATGTGATTGCTGGGATTTGAACTCAGGACCTCTGGGAAAGCAGTCAGTACTCTTAACCACTGAGCCATCTCTCAAATCCTTTCATACCTATGTATCTTTCATCCTGCCCTATCTTGCTTCTCTATCACTATGCTAAACACTGTCAGAATGCAACTCTAGGGGAAAGGACTTATTTCGTCCTTCACTTTCAGGTAACAGCTGAGGGAAGTCAAGGTAGGAACTCAAGGCAGTAACCTGGAAGCAGGAACTAAAATAGACATCATGGAGGAATGCTGGTTAATGACTTGTTCCCCTTCTTGTACAAGCACCTTGCTTAAACAAGCCAGGCCCCCTACCCTGAAATCTGTCAGTAGGGTGAAACTTCCCACATCAATCAAGAAAATGTTTCTATAGAGATGACCATAGAATGATGGAGAAGTTTCCTTTATTGAGGTTCCCTCTGCCCACATGACTCTAGTGTGAAGTCCACAAAATCTAACCAGTGTTTTCCTTTCTTTATTTGTATTAACTAAGTAATCTAAGATATTCTTTAGTCCCATACATAGAACCTCCACCAGTGTTTTCTACATATTTTCTCTCCTAGCTATTTCTTTTGGTTACAGTTCTTAACCCTCAATCCCTTGTATAATAAAATAAACTCTTTAACCAGTCTCTTTCTGCCTTTACTGCCACATTTCTCCACAGCCCTGGACTTTCAGTAGAAGCTCATCAGTTATATGCAAAAAGGGAAGCAGTGCGGGAGAACAGAAACATCATGCTCACATCTCAGCCTGAGCATCATGACTTGTCCTTGCTGAGCTCTGAGTATGCCTGTTCTCATCTTTAAAGTGATGACAAACCTATGAATTTAGTAGTAGGGTGAAGGTTTAAACAATGCCAACCAACCAGAGCTTCCAGGGACTAAACCACTACCCAAAGACTGTACTGACCCTGGGCTCCAACTGCATAGGCAGCAGTGAATAGCCTTGTTGGGGCACCAGTGGAAGGGGAAGCCCTTGGTCCTACCAAGGTTGGACCCCCAGTGTAGGGGATTATTGGGGGGGCAGTAAAGGGGGATGGATGGGGAGGGGAACACTCATAAATAGGAGGGGCAGGGGTTAGGGGGCTGGTAGACAAGAAACTGAGAAAAGAAATAACACTGGAAATGTAAATAAGAAATACCCAATCTAATAAAAATGGAAAAAAAGATACTATGCAAAAAATACAGAACAAAATAAGAACATGATAGATACCAATCCTATATTAACAATGACTATTATTATGAGATGAAGTGGCTTTGATCGGTTTTTCTTAAGTAACTTCAGTATGCAAGCAAGGTATATCTTTCTTCACATTTCTTCTTGTATTATTTATTAGACATGATGCTATTTTCTTCATACTTCTTTTCATTGGAAAGGATATTATTTATTCTTCAAAAGTTTCTTCTTTTCACTGATATCCTCAGTGATCTCTCTCCTGCCTTCCTAACCCACACTGCATCCTATCATCCCATTATGGGATGATCTTCAAATTTAAACACATAATTGTTATACATATTTTCCTAATCCATACTAAGTGAATGCTACTATTTTACCTTTGCACTAGGCAAATAATTCACATACAAATGGAAACTATCACTTGTGACATGAGTCTGGTGCTATGCTCTGAAAAGAACTTTGATGATATCTGTTGGAATGATTAATAAATAAAGACTGCATTAATAAAACAGAAAAGTCATGGTCGGCATGAAGATTAATGGGAGTGAGAGTCATATTTTGGTGAGAATTGAAAGGTAAGAAAAGGTAGTGGCATGATTAAAGTGGCAAGTAGGGATATTTGATACAGGAACACTGTCTAGAATGGATGCTATAGAAAGCTGAGAGCCAGAAAGAACACCCTGGGCTTTTTGTTAAAAGTTAGAGGGAGAAAGTCATTCCAGAACAGGAAGACACAGTAGGGGAAGAAGACAAGAGGAATGCATGTGAAAGGAGGTATTCTAGGCTGAAAGGCAAATTGGTAGGAGTTAGGAGTTCACGCTCTTGTAGTAGACACAAGTTCAGTTCCTAGCAACCACCCTGGCTGGGTCACAGTGGTCTAACTCCAGATCCAGTGGATCTGAGGTACTTTTCCTGACTTTGGATCTGAGGTACTTTTTCTGACTTGGCTCAAAATTCAAAGGGAAAAAATTTTAAATTCAAAATATACTCCATGTGTCAATGACTCTGGATTGAGAAAAGGCTGTTTCTGTAGGTGAACAAGGGAAATAAATAGCAAAGACACACTTGGTTTTGATTTGATAGCATCATCAAGCCTGCAGTGCATTTGTCTGATGAGCAAACTTGAAAGACCAGAGTAAAAGAAAACTGTGAACTTGGCAGAGAAGATTCTGAAAACCCCAAGAATATGGATTACTTCCTGTTTTCCCAATACCTCTTCAGTTATCTAACTTTAAATAGCTCAAGTCAGGGCTAAGAAAGAGCATCAGAACGATATTGTTTGGTTTCTCGATTCTGATTGTCTTTCATTCACAGAAGTAGTCTAGAAAACTCTAAGGTTAGAGAAATGAAGGTGATGTTGCTAAAAGTAGTTTTGTCATTTTTCAGATGTTTTCTTATTCAACCAACTTATAAACTGTTGGAATGGGAGTGTTGGCATGGCACAAAAGTATTTTTCTTATACCATGTCTTTTTGAAACAACAGAGACCAAATTTGTTCTTCCCATTTGATCAAACCAAACAATGAATAAAGCATGTGCCATGGATAAAGTGTGTACGACAGTAGAGTTGAAGCTCTAGATAGCACCTAAATAGATAGAAAGCTACTAGGGTAAGGCATACAATTGCCCCAAATCCATACACTGAGAAGATTAACAATCCATAAAAAGAAGAAGAAAAGAGCATGCAAAGGTCTATATGCCTTGAAATCAAAGACTCAGGGCTGTGAGATCTGGGATGCCAAGCTAGAAAAGAACATAACTATAAGGAAATACACCAAAGGTCTACAAATTGTCTTTGGGAAAGTAATGATAAATCATTCAGTAGTATCTGGTGTCAGAACTCAAGCTGGCCCAGAAACAGCACCCACTCCCATCACTCACATTCATGATCATCATGATTTACCTGATACAGAGTTCTCAGAATGGCATTGACCATGACATGGGTACGAGTCAATGGGCAAGCACTACTCATTTCTATCCTTATAATCTCTAAACTGGATCTGAAAGGTTTGCCTGATTCCAAGAAAGGTTATCTATATCCAGAACAAAGCCTAAACTATGTGTAAATATAGAAATCTACCTAGCAATAAAGGAAGTAAAACTCAGAATATCAGATGCACATACAAGGAAGAAACTATAAAACAGAATCAGGGTTAAAACTACTTCAAATAATCCCAGAATGGATGTCAGTGCTAGAATTAATAGGTAAAGACACACACACAAAAAAAATCTATTACAACCAAATGTAACCATGAATATATATGTAAGAAGATCTTTCAAGGTGAAAGCCTCAATGTGTAAAGTGAAAATTACCCAGAATGGGGTTAAGGATTAAATTTTACTCTCCAGAAAACAAGATTAAAGAACTTGAAGACACATGAACAGAAATCAATCAAAATGAAATGCAGAAAGAAAACATACTTTTTTAGAAATTAAATCAGCATCTATAAACTGCTAGACAGCTTCTGTTTCAACGAATTCTACATTTGATTATATGTCAGTGATTATATTTCAACTATACCCCAGAAAAGCTGTTAGGAAAAAATAACCTACACTGTTGTTTTTATATATTATCATTAGGATTTATGACTAACTCATATCCACTACTTGAAGTAAAGGACTATATATTTGCCCATCTGCTTAACACATTTCTACATGTAGATATTTCATGAACAACTTAAATTATTCACACTGAACAACTAAGATTCCTTCTAGTCAACTGCATAGCACTCTTCAATGTCATTCTATTTTACTGACTGAAAATCTTTCCACTTATTATTTACCAAATTATAATTCTTCTACTCTTTCCCTTGCAACTATATCCAAAATGTCAATTAACATTTTTTTCCCAAGAGTTGTCCCATTTACTCTCACTCCCACTGACTCCGCCCTGGTTAGAGCCACCATGGCATTGAATTGGTAGAGGTACCATTATTACTAGTTTAACCTGATTCCCTCCAATTTCCTGTATTTTATTTTATCACAGAAATGGACCTTTTATGAAGTTTAAGATATTTCTAATTTTTTGCTCAGAAAACCTCAATAGAGTTCTATAATTTTCCAAATATGAAGAAACCAAAAGGCCACAGAACATCCTAAACTTCTCATTGACACTTCTGTCTTGAACACCATTGCCATCAATAGTCATATGGCCCAGGGTCAAGCGTTCTTTTGGTAGCACTGTGCATATAAGGAAGACTTATTATAAATTGAATCAGTAAAGAAATAACTCCAAATATGCTTGGCATTTGTTCTCCCTCATTGCATAGAAAGCAGCATAAAGTGGGTGCTACATCAATTCATTTGTTCATGTAAATCTATAAGAGTACTCCAAGGTGGTCATATGGCAGTGGCAGGACTCTCTGCTCAGAGTTTTAGTCTTATAAAAGGGTTGCATCATTCTCTTTTATCCTTTTCATAGACAGATATGTGATCTCATTAGTAGGGATGCAAACAAATATTCTTTGGATTACAGGAGCTCCTAGGATATCTCAATAGTGAGAGAGAGATGGTCTCTGTTTTTATTATGCTATTAAGTATGTAAATCTGCCTTCCTAGGAAGATACAGTATCTCCAGCTTCCAGGGCTCAGTAAGCTAGTCTGAGGTGTGTGGGAATATCAAATAGAATTTTAGCTCAAACCTTGCTTTTCATTCCCCAAGTCTTTACCCAAATATCATTGCCTTGGTAAAGCCTGGCTCAAATATTCTACTTACTCCTACCACACTCCCTCAATATTATCCTATTCAGAGAACAAGTCAACCACCCCAAAACATACATATTTAAGATCTATCATCTCCGGCTCAGAGAAAAGTCATTCAAGGACACAGAAATTGTACCTTTCATTCACTACTTGGCTCAGAATCAACTACATATGGTAATAATTAATAAATTATTTTAAAACATTACTCATGCAGCAAAGCAGTAAGGGCATTATTGAATTTTCTCTCTTTCCATGTTTGTCAAGGAATCCAAACCTTATAAAGAAATAAATTCACGAATGAAGGTTATGATAAGCTGTATTTTTTTAAAGGAGAGAGCTCATTAGATAACCAAATTGTGCAGGTGCAATATCCTTTCCAATGAATCTACTTCACAGAGATGACTGACAGCAACGACAGACACATCTGTTATTCCATCACTCTGTTCATAGCGTGCCAGGATTTCTTCGGCTCTGTGTTAGCCAAGCACTCATCACAATATGATACTAGAAGTAGACAATTCCTCCTCAGGAGAGGCCTCTGATAGATTATCTATGACTATGAGTTAATTTATAATTCTACCCAAGACACTCACAGAACCAATGAAATACTCCTTCCTTCTCTAAGTTTACACGTTACTAGAATTTAGATGTGGAATGTTCCCCCAAACTAAATTTGGTCCCAAAGAGGATGCTATTGAAAGGTAATGAGTCTTTCAAGAGGTGTGGCCAAGTAGGAGATAACTAAGTCATTGTATTCATGTCCTCAAAGGACATCATAGGATACCAGCTCCTTCTTTTTATATCTATTCCTCCTCACCTTGAGGTAAATTGATTTATCAGGTGTGATGTACTTAGCAGAGTCATAAAAAGGAACCTGCTAGATCATGGTCTAGAACTTAGAAAACCTCGCCTCAAAATAAACCTTTTTTCCTGGTAAGCTAATTATTTCACGTACCTTGTTATGGTTACAGACAACTGACTGCCTTGAGTATCAAAACTGTGAGGTGGTCTAAGGGTTGCCCTTGATTATTCCTCCTCCTCCTCTCCCTCTTCCTCCTCTTCCTCCTCCTCCTCTTTTTTCTGTGTCTCTGTTCATCTCTTTCTCTGTCTCTGTCTCTGTCTCTCTATCTCTCTCTGTCTTTCTCTCTCTTTCTCTCTCTCTCTCTGTCTCTCTCTCTTTCTCTCTCTCTCTCTCTCTCTCTCTCTCTCTCTCTCTCTCTCTCTCTCTCTCTGCCTCTCTGCCTCTCTCTCCTCTCCTCTCTCATGTCACAAGCATTATCTCCTAGAAAGACACATTAAAATCTGTTAGTAGTAATGAGATATACCTCTTCATTCATCACTAACTTAAATACAGAGGTTATATCATGACTATGGAAGTCAGATTTGCACAAAGTAAGGATAAGAGCTTCTTCACTAAAGAATACCAACTAACAAGAACTCTGGCTTCCATTTATTTGGGGGACCAGTTCCACAGAATGTGATTGGCTTTTGGACTTATCTCAGAACCAAAATGATTTTTCTTTCCATCTGTGTTGCATAGTGTAATTTTTCTTCATCTAGCAGGGTAAAGCATTTTGCTTTCTCAGAGGCACAGACAATTACTTTTTTTACCCTGAATATCTTCATGCTCATCCAAATTTGCTATTTACTTGATAACACAGTCTCAAGCCATGTCCACTGTATACAGCAAGGACATAAATATCATCTGATCAAAATCTGTTGTTAGGGCTTAGTTAGCAGAGGAGCCATGGACTCTCTGAAGAGGCAATATTCAGTAAATCATCTAACACTATGAAGTCTTTGTCATTGTGTAACTCATACCAAAAGAGTGAACATAGAAATATGCTTTGATACAAGTAGCTGTGGTAGTTCTTTTTATATTGTATTACCATAGAATGTGGGGAAGGAACTGCACCCAGGCACAGGGACACATGTGCTAGCCATGAAGAACAGGCATGCATTTCTTGTTGCATGGTCCTCTTTAATTCCTTATCAAGTCCATGCAAGCTCAATAGCAAGAAGCCATGAGTTCATTCCTGAAGCTTTCTGAACCATGCCAACACACTCTAGTTCTGCCTTCCATCTGCGACAGCACTCAAGCTGCATTCTCATACACACCACACAGAGCTCAGTACAAAGCCTTCAGAATCACTGTATTCAAGTCTTTGTTTGAACAGGTTGTCCTTTCCTCATTCCAGCAGCAGCACACGGTTGGAATGAATCCTATTGTTAGCTAGACAGGGGTCCCCTGAGAGGACATGTTGGGTTCAGTATGTTTAACTTTTTATCCTTTATGTCAACCAGTTATGTTTCTAAAACATTTCCAATCCCCGAGGTTCACAGAAAACAAATAACTGCATGGCTTCCCCTCTTCCTTCATCCTTCATAAATAATCCCCAAGAAGGATGACCACAGAGACAGGCCCTGAATGCTGACGAGAACAGAAAAACTCCCAGGTCTACCTCAGAGAATCATTTTGCAGCCAAGTCACAGAACAAAGAGCTGCAAACTTTTCTAGTACCGTGGAAGCAGCATGCTACCTGCCAGACATGATAACGAAAGTCCTTCCCTCAAAAACTTTGGGCTACGGCGTCTAAAGACCTTCAGTTCAAAGGTTTCTGTGGGTGATTTGGATAAGCTAAGATCACTATTTCTGAGGCCCGTGTCTTTATCTATCACGAAATGCTGCTGTAATCTGGTTAAGTATGTGATTTAGTAAACCAGATTTCATTTTTAATCTCAACATCACTGCCTATTGACCATGTCACCTTGGGCAAGGTTTTGAACTTTCTATGAGGCAGTTTATGCTTCTAACACCAAAGGTTCCTATGGCTAATCAGGTTTACTTCTACCAATGCTGCCTTATGGCTAATGATCTACTGTAGCACTGAAGCACTTCTCAGGTCTTTATTATCCTCCTTGATGAGCTTGAAACAGATACGGCCTAAAAGCAGATGAAGAGGAAGGTCAACCATGTGACATTCTTGAAGCACTTGACTAAAATACACCTACTAACCCCTCTATGTACCTTATTGAATTAAGTGCTAACATTGATGAACAGAGAAGTATAACCGTCTCATAGAGAAGACAAGCAAATCAAAGATGAAGGAAAAAAGTCCTGGATACTCATGCATGGCATGACATAAATATCTATATATAAATACAATCAATCAACTACATCTCACTTTCTCCACCAATGAAATGAAACTCATAATATCATTGACTTCTTAGAGTCATCAGAAAGACCAAATGAGTTTTTCTGTGAAACCATATTTTTAAACAGAGCTCACAATTCAGGAAAATCATTAACTTCTGAATATTATTATCTTTCCAACAGACATAACTGTTTTTCTACATCACACAAATGGTTAAGAAACTTATTAGCTTTTTGTTATTGATACTATGTGATGTGAGAAAAGTTATATTGAATAGTGTATAAAGGTAAGAAATATTGTTACACCCACTCCATATAATAATCCAGACAAATACCCTTTGCTCATCTTCATAAAGATGTCATTCAACATGTTCCAAGAGGCACTATAGATTGTATACTATCTCAAAAAGAGTACATTGTGCAGGAGCAAAATAGGTTGTTTATGTGTATTAGTGATACTATTCTCCTGCTGGTAACCAAATGCTGTCTGGCTGGATTTGAAGCCAGCTCCCTGACAGGAAATTAATGCTTGGCACTAAACTTGGTCAAGAACCCATTGCAAGGAAGGACATATTTTTATACCCATACACAAATGCTATTCTCAATCTTAAAAGAGAAACCTCCCTTTCCAATGAATAGTGATGATGAATGCAGAAAACCAAGGCTTTTTAAGCACTGACAAAAGGTAGTAGATAAACATTCTTCTATAAACAAGAAATGTATACCATTCCCTCTGAGGCCCTGGAATCCATGCAGAAGAAGAAACAGAAAGAAAATGTAAGAGCTGGAAGTTAAGGAGAAGTATTTTCTGACAAGTCACAGACATTGTAATCATAAATGCAAATAAGCTCTGGATGCATACACTGGGTCTGAATAAGAATAGGCTTGTGGAGAAGCAGGCACAGGCAGAAGAAAGGATCATGGGGCCATATCCTTCACTGATGAAATATTTGCTACTGATATATTTAGGGAGAAAGTGAGTACCCATTGGTTTTCAATGTATAGTTCCAATTCCATTGTCACAGACATGGTTCATAAATGTGTCATAAAACAAAGCCAAAAGTCATGAATCTAGGAAAGGGAGGAAGGAGGCTTGATTGGAATGGGGGGAGGGAGATAACAGAGGATGGAAGAAAAAAGTAATCAGAATGTATTTTATACATTATGCAATTGTCAAAGAACAAACTTGATTAATTAAAAAGCATCATTTGCAAAGCCTTTATGAAGCAAAAAGGATTATACTTAGCACAAGAAATGCAAAACCTGATGTAGCCCACTGTGTGCTTACAGCCTTGTTAGAAAGCTGTAACGGAGGCGAAGCAGATAAGGGCTCCAAGGACAGGAGGACAGGCTATAGATACAATCAGAGGTTAGAGCAAATGGATTCTGAAAACTACAAGCAGGAAAATAATTCTCAGAGAGCAGGACAGCTTAACCAGCCCTGTAAGGAGAGTAGGATCAATCTAACAAGACTAGAGGAGAAAAGGACAAGGAGAGATAGATAGCTAGAAAGATAGACAGACAGATAATGACAATGATAGATAAATAAGTAACAATGATATGATAAATGATAGATAGATAGATAGATAGATAGATAGATAGATAGATAGATAGATAGATAGATAGATAGATAGATAGATAGATAGATAAATGGAGCATTAGAAAAAGACAGCTTCCTAGCTTGCCTTTCCTATTGGTGTGGTAAAACACAACTTAGGAAAGGAATTATTTATTTCATCTTTTACAGTTTATGGTTGAAGGAAGTTGAAACTCAAGGCAGGACCCCAGAGGCAGGAGCCGATGCAGAGGACATAAAGCAGTGTTGTCTATTGGTTAGTTCAGTAGCTTTCCTACCTGACCCAAGCATCCAGCCCAGTGGTGACACTGGAAATACCAGGACAAAGAGTAGAGCAGAGACTGAAGAAAAGGTCATCCAGAGTCTGCCCTATCTACAGATCCATCCCATATGCAGCCACCAAACCCAGACACTTGCTGATGCCAAGAAGTGCTTGCTGACAGGAGCCTGATATGGATGTCTCCTGAGAGGCTCTGCCAGAGCCTTACTAATACAGATGAGGATGCTTGCAGCTAACCATTGTAATGAGAATGGGGAACTCAATGGAGGACTTAGAGAAAGGACTGAAGGAGCTGAAGAGGTTTGTAACCACATAGGAAGAACAACAATATCAACCAACCAGACCACCCCAGAGCTCCCAGGGACTAAACCATCAACCAATGAGTACACATGGTGGGACCCATGGCTCCAGCCGCATATGTAGCAGAGGACAGCATTATCTGACATCAGTAGGAAGAGAGGCCCTTAGTCCTGTGAAGGTTCATTTCCCCTGTGTAGGTGATGTGGGAGTGGGTGGGTGGGAGGGTGAGCCTCTCATAGAAGCAGGGGTAGGGGAAAATGGGAAAGGGGATAACATTTGAAATGTAAATTCATAAAATATACAGTAGAAAAATAGGCTCATAAAAAAGAAAGGAAAAAAAGCAATAAGAAAATTCTCACAGATATGCCTGCGTGCCAGACAGGACTGATGAAGGCACGAGGTTCTCTCATCACGAGCGGCGAAAGTTGACAAAGACCAGAACAGATGGGCTCTCCATTTTCAAGAAACTGGAACTTTGTGAAGGTGAAAGTTGACAAAGACCAGAACAGATGGGCTCTCCATTTTCAAGAAACTGGAACTTTGTGAAGGTGAAAGTTGACAAAGACCAGAACAGATGGGCTCTCCATTTTCAAGAAACTGGAACTTTGTGAAGGTGGAGATGTTTTCTTTTCTTTCTTTTTTTTTTTTTTTTTTTTTTATCTTCATTAACTTGGGTATTTCTTATTTACGTTTCAATTGTTACTCCCTTTCCCGGTTTCTGAGCCAACATCCTCCTACCCCTCCCCCTTCCCTTCTATATGGTGTTCCCCTCCCAAACTCCCTCCATTTCTGCCCTCCCCTCAACAATCACGTTCACTGGGGATTCAGTCTTGGCAGGACCCAGGGCTTCCCCTTCCACTGGTGCTCTCAGCCTGCACTTCTTTGCTTCATCCATCTTATCTAGTTTGGTGGCTGTATATGTATGGGCCAGACGTAGGGCAGGCTCTGAAAGGGTGTTCCTTCTGCCTCTGTTCTAAACGTTGCCTCCCTATCCCCTCCCAAGGGTATTCTTGTTCCCCTTTTAAAGAAGGAGTGAAGCATTCACATTTTAGTCATCCCTCTTGAGTTTCATGTGTTCTGAGCTTTGGGCTAATATCCACTTATCAATGAATGCATACCATGTGTGGTTTGCTGTGATTGGGTTACCTTACTCAGGATAATATTTTCTAGTTCCATCCATTTGCCTGTAAGTTTCATGAAGTCATTGTTTTTGATAGCTGAGTAGTATTCCATTGTGTAGATGCACCACATTTTCTGTATCCATTCCTCTGTTGAAGGGCATCTAGGTTCTTTCCAGCTTCTGGCTATTATAAATAAGGCAAGGCAGCTTATTCTTATTAGAGAGAGGGGGTAGGAAAAGACACTAAAGCCCAATCTGATACTCTTCCTTCTCTTACTGCTTAGGATTCTCCTTTAGCCCTGCATGAGTTATTTTTACCTAGTGCTATCGCAAAGTATATGATAAATACTACTTAAAGGAGGAAGGTTGGTTTTGTTCAATGTCTAGATGAACATTTTTCATGATCCGAGAGGAGGGAGTATGGCAGCAGGTACGCGAGGCAGTTGGTCATGTGGCATCTGCAATTAGGAGGCAGAGAAATGAAGGCTTCTACTCCACTTTCTTTTTTTTTTTTATTCAGGGTGGGATCCTCCCTCCCCTGTTAAACCTCTATAGCAATATTTGTCACAGACATACCCAGAGACCTGTCACCTAAGAGATTCTAAATCCACCCCAGTTGGCAATGAAGATTAGCCATCATCATGAGACCCTTGGCTTCTTCATCCTCAGAAAGACTGTGCTTCTTTTTTATGAGACAACTTTTATTTTTAACAAAATGAAATATAAGATAAAACAAAAACCATCACATTGAAGCTGGATAAAGCTAACCAAACGAAGGAAAAAAGCTCCAAGGGAAGGCACAAAAATCAGAGAGACCCATTTGTTCACACATTCAGGAGTTTAATGAAAACGCTAATCTGAGCACCATAACATATATGCAGAGGACCTGATGCTGACCTATGAAGGCCATGAGCTTCCTGCTTCACTTTCTATGAGTTTGTATGAACTTTGCTTGTTTGATTTAGAGGTCCTTGTTCTCCCAATGCCTCTGCTCCCTCTGCCTCTCACACTCTTTCCTCCTCCTCTTCCATGAGCTCTGAGATGGGGAACAATTTAATGGAGACACCCCATTTAAAGCTATGTGTTGCAAGGTTTCTCTCTCACTCTCATTCTCTCTCTGCATAACGTCTGGCTGTATACGTCTGCATTTGTTCCCATCTGCAATGCTTTATCTCTTACTAATTTACCTGAACTATGTCTTTGAAATCCTGTCTTCCTGCTTATATCTTTCATTTCATACTGTCACATAACATACATCATACAGTAGGTTTTGTTTACTATTCACAGTCATCTAGTGCACGTCTTTTAGAAACACCATTCTTTTTCATATAATCTCATGATATATAGCTCTTCGTTCAGCAGGATTCCGTCCAACCTCTTTCTAAGAGATAACACAAGTATTTGGCCTTCAGCTTGAACTCTTCCTTATCTCCCCACTCTTACAGAGAAGACACATATTGTTTATGCATATGTGCATATATAAACCAATAAGCAAGCATGTTCTCTAAGATATCTTCTGTGTAGATTTTCATATTTACCTGCCTTCATATAGGAACAACATCACACAAAAATGTTTTTAGTCAATCGAACATTCTTCCAGTTCAATGAATATCAGTGCATCTGACCTCAGTTCTTAATGCTATTGATTGAACACATCAGTTTCTGATGTTGTTCAATGCCTGGAAACTATAAAAATAATTTCCTTGGTAGCTGACCTTGAGTGGAGGCTCATTTGGAGGATAAGAAACCCCCAGGGCATGGAAAAAGCAGTGGATTGCCAAGTTTCCTTGGAAGACCGATTTGCTAGGCTTCTGGTGTCATGTCAGGGATCATGGGGAATACCTCAACTCGTATTTTTGTCACTGATTCAGTCTCTCTGCAGAGACTTAGTAATGCCAAAGTAATTCTTGAGGTCTCACATCTGTTCTGTGCTCATGTTAGGCACATCTGTTTGAACCAAAATCTGTGAGAATCGACCTAAAAGTCATTTAAAATAGGACTCTCATTCTTCCTTACTTCCCTCACTGAGTTCCCACTGCCTGTTGTACATGAACACACAAATGCATGCACATGCACACACGTGTTTCATAGATTTTCTGACTACACCAAAATTTCATCAGCTTATCTTATTAATATCATGACTCGGTATCCCCCATTCTCTAGTATATCACCCTTGCTTATCACTAGTACTTAAGGAAAATTTATTAAGGGGTTGCAGAGAAGGAAAGAAAAGCAACTCTCTAGTTACAGAACTTGAGGAATAAATTCAAACTCATTTTCTGAGCTACAGTGAGATTTTTCACAGTATGTCAAACCTTTCTATGCATACATTTCTTTTTCTTCTGTGACCCTAAACGTTGCCTGTAGGTTGATGTCTATGTGCAGGTGAGGGCTGGCAAAAGTTATGTCAAGGTCATGATTGAATAGTAAAAAAACAAGATGGGGACAAAGCTTTTGTAAGGCAGAAGAGAAGGCAAAGGAAGGAGAATCAAGATGGGGATGGAGAAGAATGACCCAGATTCAGGTGGTCTTAAAGTGCCAAGGTAGTTGGATGGATTTATATAGGCAAATTTACCTTATCTAGGTGGGTGGTTTATATCTTTATCAATTGGTTGTGAGTTCATTGTAAAGTTGTATTAGAGATTGAGAATTTAATACATAAATCTGATTGATAAATTACACTTTATTGAGTCATGATTTCACTGGGTTATTGGGAGTGTGAGCAGAGTCCATGGCTGGGAACCATGATAGGCCAACCCATGCTGGACTTCTAGAGCCCTGATTTTACTGGGTAGCTGGAACCAGAGAGTTCACAGCTAGCAAAGAGCTGCTGGGAGAGATACTAACTAGAAATAAATTATAGTTAGTTCCATTTGGCCCCACAGGTGCTAGAACTAACTCTAGGGACCAGCGTGGCACTTTGCCACACTGGAACAGCTGGCGGACTGCCCAGGTTAGAGAGTATGGTGATGGCCAGAGTGGAGCTGCTGAGATTAATTAGTGCTAGTTCCTATGGCCTGACAGAGCCAGAGAACTAGCAAGAGAACGACTGCTAGGGTCAGAGAAAGCCCAGGAGAGAAGCACTGAGCAGTACTCGCAGGAACAAGGTCACAGCCCTTTTTGTTTTTAATGCAACATTTCCTACCTGTTTTAACTAAGATTACCACAAAAGTGAAAGTTAATGCCAGAGTGAGGGCGAGCCTTCAGGTAATCACTGTGGGGAAACAAACTGCAAAAAAATGAGAATGAAAACTGGGTTCAGATTGACTTTGTCAACCTGAATCAAACCTTCAGGGAGTTTGATGCCAGGTAGTTGATTGTCAGCATATTTTGTTAGCATATTTAAAAACTGTCCAACTCGTGGAAAAGTTCCCAGACAACAATCATTCCAACACTAGATGCACAATAAAGCTTAAAGTGTGACTACATAGAAACTCCTTGGCAAAGTACATGTGGCCATGGGGGTGGATTCTACAGTTAAAAGGCAGAGAATCTAGTGTGGTCTCTAACTAAGATAGCATAGAGGACAGCAGTGCCTGTGACATCGTCCCTAAGGATGGGTTCTATTGACTGGGAGCTAAAGGTAATGGTTTAGCTAGGGAAGGGTCTAGGATAAACATTCTGGGGAACTTGGGTGATGTCTTGCTCCACAGAAAGTAAAAACGTCAATATCCACTCTCAGATTTCTGGGTTGGAAAATGGGTATTTCCTCCTTTGAGGAAACACCCCTGTGATTAACATTGCTGGTTTCCCTAGTTATCTGTGGCCAAAAAGCTCTTTGTGCTCCCAACACCAGGGTGTTTAAGTCGGCTGCTCACAGGGTAGAAAAAACAAGAAAGGCAGAGTAGGAACCTGAAGGGCAAGCATGGAACAGGGAGAAAACCAAGGCTATTTTAATAGAAGAATGTAAGATGCCATTGTCACCCCTATTGATGACAGATACTTGATTTCTCTGAGAGCATTCAAAGAAGGAAACTGTAGTCACCAGCTAGAGATATAATGCAGTATCATTTCATTTCGAGCTAGTGAGTATTTCAAGGGGTGTTAACTCTAACTTCAACTACTTGAAAGGGTATCTGGGCCCCTTGACAATCACAGAATTTGACAACTAGAGAAAAGACCTAGAGAAGAAATCAGGAAAATCACTGAAGTTGGAGTGGCCATATGAAAGGGACATCTAACAAAAGAAGATAACACAGTCTGCCTCCTGAACCTCTTGGATGTGTTTCTTACGAAGATATTTACCATTATTGAGCACTTAGGAGAGTGCTAAGCTCAATTTTAGTAAAATACTCCAAATAAAGTAGTTAGCGAGACAAGATACAGTCCTTGCTGCTCCAGTTAATTCAAAATCCATACTTTACATGATCATTTCTAATTCCTGTCATGTATTCTAAACGACTTTGCATTTAAGCCAAAACTTAATGGATCCAGATATTTTCCTGATGGTGTAACGCAATTTGTTCCCTTAGAACTTTCATCCCCTGATTGCCTTAAACTCAGGGGGCCTCGCTCTCTTTAATTTTTCCATTCCTCGTTTTCAACAAGCATGGAGCTACCATCAGACAGCTCAGCAAGCCATCTGGGTGTGAGGTTCATGGAGAATCGTCCCTGTTACCGTTTACTGGCCTTTCATAATGATGCAGGCCACTGACATCATAGGAAAAGGACTGACTTTCTCTCAATGTACATGTTTTCTTCTCTGGAAACCAGCATCTGAACATCGCCAATGACCAAGCAGGCAGGCATGGTAATGTCAAATGTCACAAACAGCACATTTGGAATTATTGTAAGAGGAATCAACCTGATATTCATTTCAGTTAATCAACTTGTGTTTCTAACCATTCAGATCATTATTATTATCATGAATTACCTATTGGTTAAATGTGTATATTGAGTCTTGGAGAAAAGCTCTGTAATCCCTTAGAGTATATCTCCAACCTACCTACCATCTAAAATGGCCTTTAACTGTCCATCTTGTTGGCTCATCAGTTCTGGGTGATGTGGAAATTTGTGGGACTGCATACCCCATTCTATCTAAAATTTGAGAATCATTTGCCTAGAAAATTAAGTGTGATTAGGCTGGGTATGCAAAAGGATGTGAATGACCTTAAGAAGAGATGAAAAGGGCTGGAGAGATGGCTCAGTGGTTAAGAGCATTGACTGTTCTTCCAAAGGTCCTGAGTTCAAATCCCAGCAACCACATGGTGGCTCACAGCCATCTGTAATGAGATCAGATGCCCTCTTCCAGTGTGTCTAAAGACAGCTACAGTGTACTCACATATATTAAATAAATAAATCTTAAAAAAAAAGAAGAGATGATAATTATCTGAAACAGATATTTTATAGCCTAAATATATCGGTGACAGGGAGGACTCATGAAAAACAAGTAGTTCAAATATTGGATTGAGGTAAAGAATCAAAAAGACTCTCTGAAAAGTTTCTAAGGCCAATATCTTAGTATCTAATACTACTCTCCAATATAAAGAACAGGTCACTTTGGATAAAAGGCAGATCTCAAAACTGTGTAGGAAAATGTATAAGATAAAGCATCTTGTAATGTCACATACAATATAGTGTAATATGCACTGATGGATCTATGTCAAAACAGCAAAGAATATACCTGACTGACTTCCAAATAGCCAAAGGAGAAACTACTTGTCCAAAAATAGAACATTGTATCATAACCCAAGGCATAATAAATATATAGGAGTCCACGGTGATAAAAAAAATAATGAATGAACAAATAAAATTCATCAGTTTTCTGTATATAATGTTAAATAATTTATTTCCTCACTGCACTCTTATTCTCATGAGAGATGTATAACTTCTAACCAATGAATAAAATGGAGAAATTTAGAAATGGTCCAACTTTTCATGAAAAATTATGAAGAAAAGTGTATGGCATTATGTAAATAGCCCTGGAGGACTACTGATAATCCAGGAGTAGAAAAGTAAGTGAAAATCAATGACATTGGTCCATTAATAGTAACAAACATAACACTAGTCTAATACATGGGCAAGAACAAAATCTGAGCATAAAGTAGGAAAGGACTCTAAAATATTACCACCACCACTTTTCTATAAATATAAAATAGATACGAAATGGTTTACTTAAAATATACTGAATTAGTTTTACTTGAATAAGCATTTTTGTGAAATGTAAGATCATACCAGTTGGTAAGGTAGAGTAGGTTGAGACCCAGAAACCTGGAGATTTGGTGGACACACACCTAAGACTTAGGCAACTCCCGACGTAGAACACATGCCATGCTTCTCACATAAAAGAGACGTGATCTGTAGTCAAGTAGGCCCCCATCCTCACTGTAGGCCTGGGGACCCCCAAACGAGCTCCAGCTGTCTCACATCTCAGACTATGCTTCCCCACCCCTGGAGCAGTGTCTAGGTGCTTCCCTACAACCCAGCGCCCACCCCAGCCAGGGCATGGAGTAAGCCAAACACCCCAAGTTCCGTCTCCCCAAGCAGCCTTGCCCAGTGACGAGCAGACGCAGGCCAACAATCCTACAGATTTTCACCAGAAAGGAAACAAACTGAGAAAGCCTGGGAAAGAGTCCACTCAGAAAGCATTTGGTACCACCCATGAACCCTGATTAAATCTCTAACACCGCAAAAGTAAGGGTAAAATACTAATACCTTGAAAGGATCTTAGTGAGATTTCTCCAGGAAAAACAGAAGGTAAAACACAGCTTCCATGGAGAGAGTACATCTGGATAGTGATCCTCAAGCAGGAGTTAGAACCTGAAGAGACAGACATAAGGGTGCACATGAGGGGAAACAAAACACTGGCAGTACTTTATTGTGATGCCTGAGTTTCAAAAACACAGGAGAAACAGATCTTTATCCTACCACTGTCTACCCGAGAAGGAAAAAGGGAAAAGATTGCCTTATGGGTGACTTTAACTCCATATCAAATGTTCCATCCCTGGGTATTTTTGGTTCTCTGTGTATATAAAAATGACCCTGTAAAGTCACACATGTATTAGATATAGGACCTAGCAGAGAGCCTGAGGCAAAAAGCAAGATGCAGGCAGTACTGCTCCCACAGCCACTGGCTCCTGCAACAAAGTCCTGGCCATGAAGTAGGTCAAGACAGTATATATAGACAGAACATAAAACAGTCAAGCATATCATCTTACTGCCCCAGTCAGAATAGTTCTTTAATGCTACCATATGAAAAGAAATGCATGAGAGAAATTTTCAGGGAGAAAGATAGCATTGTCCTTTGGCTTTTCTCACTTTTACTTTCTACACCTTTTCCTCAACATCCTCTCCAGATCCTTAATCAAACTACCCTGAATGAAACAGAAAATCTTTCCCTTTTTTGGCATGGAAACAAAATGGAAAAATTGCAAACCTACTGAATTACAAGCCAAGTATGATACTGTAGAGCAGTTCTATTTATTTACACCACCTGTTCTCAAAGTTTAGCATGTACCAACTTATCCAAAGACAGAGTGTGAAATGCAGATGGCTGGGCTTTAGAGGTTCTCATCAAGTACAGATCTGGGCTCCCCTCATAATGGTAGGATATATGATATAACACCAAAACAGATGATAGAAAAATATGTGCATACATGCATATATACATACATATACACAAATGTGGAAATATTTTTATACTCCATATATATTCATACATAATGAAGAGAAAGGCTTTTAATATGGGGAATTGTTTCACATGATTATTGTGACAAATAACTTCCGAGAGCTTCTAGACACTCTGGAGATCCCATGTTATATTTTTAATACAAGTGTCAAAGCATCTTACTACTAGGGAGCTGATAACAGAGTTTGAGTTCACATGCAGAAAAAAAATGAATACACTAGACTCAAAACACAGACATCTAGAAAATTCTTCTTTTCCCTGTCTTTCCTTCAACCCAGACTTCCAGAGGATAGAATACAGACAACCAGCTGGGGAGAGCAATCTGCTTATTTTCTTTCTTGACCACAGTGTTAATTTCATCTGAAATTTCAACTGAACATACTGCTTAATCTTCGAACACCCTATAACGCCAATCAAGCTTATGGATCAATAACCTCTGAATAGGTTTGGAGTGGGTCCTGACAGTTGGCATTTCTGACAAAGCTCACTCAATGCTAGTCTGGTGGTCAAGGAACCATATGTTGAACATGACTGCCCTAGAAGTGGACCAGCTACACAGGTTCTCATTACAAATCACAGTTGTGTTGGCATTGCTATAGATCCAAGACTCTTTAGAAGGTTTCCCATTATATTCAGGAAGCTTTTCCGTTGGGAATGCAGGCTATCATGGTATTGGTACAGAGACAGACAGATAGACCACTAGAATAGAATTGAAGACCCAGAAATGAACCCACACACCTATGGTCACTTGATTTTTGACAAAGGAGCAAAAACCACCCAATGGAAAAAAGATAGCATTTTCAGCAAATGGTGCTGGTTCAACTGGAGGTCAACATGTAGAAGAATGCAGATCGATCCATGCTTATCACCCTGTACAAAGCTTAAATCCAAGTGGATCAAGGACCTCCACATCAAACCAGATACACTCAAACTAATAGAAGAAAAACTAGGGAAGCATCTCGAACACATGGGCACTGGAAAAAATTTCCTGAACAAAACACCAATGGCTTATGTTCTAAGGTCAAGAATCGACAAATGGGATCTCATAAAACTGCAAAGCTTCTGTAAGGCAAAGGACACTGTGGTTAGGACAAAATGACAACCAACAGATTGGGAAAAGATCTTTACCAATCCTACAACAGATAGAGGGCTTATATCCAAAATATACAAAGAACTCAAAAAGTTAGACCTCAGGGAGACAAATAACCCTATTAAAAAATGGAGTTCAGAGCTAAACAAAGAATTCACAGCTGAGGAATGCCGAATGGCTGAGAAATACCTAAAGAAATGTTCAACATCTTTAGTCATAAGGGAAATGCAAATCAAAACAACACTGAGATTTCACCTCACACCAGTGAGAATGGCTAAGATCAAAAACTCAGGTGACAGCAAATGCTAGCGAGGATGTGGAGAAAGAGGAACACTCCTCCATTGTTGGTGGGATTGCAGACTGGTACAACCACTCTGGAAATCAGTCTGGAGGTCCCTCAGAAAATTGGACATTGAACTACCTGAGGACCCAGCTACACCTCTCTTGGGCATATACCCAAAAGTGCCCCAACATATAACAAAGAAACATGCTCCACTATGTTCATAGCAGCCTTATTTATAATAGCCAGAAGCTGGAAAAAACCCAGATGCCCTTCAACAGAGGAATGGATACAGAAAATATGGTACATCTACACAATGGAATATTACTCAGCTATCAAAAACAATGACTTTATGAAATTCATAGGCAAATGGAGGGAACTGGAAAATATCATCCTGAGTGAGGTAACCCAATCACAGAAAAACACACATGGTATGCACTCATTGATAAGTGGCTATTAGCCCAAATGCTTGAATTGCCCAAGATGCACAGAACACATGAAACTCAAGAGGGATGACCAAAATGCGAATGCTTCCCTCCTTCTTTAAAAGGGGAACAAGAATACCCTTGGAAGGGAATAGGGAGGCAAAGTTTAAAATAGAGGCAGAAGGAACACCCATTCAGAGCCTGCCCCACATGTGGCCCATACATATACAGCCACCCAATTAGATAAGATGGATGAAGCAAAGAAGTGCAGGCCGACAGGAGCCGGATGTAGATCTCTCCTGAGAGACACAGCCAGAATACAGCAAATACATAGGTGAATGCCATCATTAAACCACTGAACTGAGAACGGGACCCCCATTGAAGGAATCAGAGAAAGGACTGGAAGAGCTTGAAGGGGCTTGAGACCCCATGTGAACAACAATGCCAACCAACCAGAGCTTCCAGGGACTAAGCCACTACCCAAAGACTATACATGGACTGACCCTGGGCTCCAACCTCATAGGTAGCAATGAATATCCTAGTAAGAGCACCAGTGGAAGGAGAAGCCCTTGGTCCTGACAAGACTGAAGCCCCAGTAAACGTGATTATTGGGAGGAGGATGGTGAGGGGAACACATATAGAAAGGGAGAGGGATAGGGGGATGTCGGCTTGGAAACTGGGAAAGGGAATAACAATCGAAATGTAAATAAGAAATACTCAAGTTAATAAAGATTTAAAAAAAAAGAAAAAAGAAAGAAATACGGAATGCAGGCTATCACTCTGCCTACTCTCTTCCTTCTTCTGGAGGGAATGGGCTTCTTGCTCCAGTGTCCTACTTCCCTCTCTGTTTTTCATGATTAATTTAAGGTAAAGAATGGCATTATGGGCCATTCAAGCAATAAGAAAATAGAAAGGGGGAAGATAAAAGGCCATTTCATACTCTCTGATATGAACAGAACCAGTTCTCTATGACAGCTTCCTACAGAGGTTCAACCAGGTTAGACGAGCACTGTGCTCATAGAAAGTGTGTTGTTGTTTTGTTTTTTTTTTTTTGTTGTTGTTGTTTTTTTCCTACCAGGTAATTAGGAACCTTTCTTTTTGCTAAAAGATCAATAGAAGAATCAAACCACCCCTAGCGGGCAGTTCAAGTTCTAGCCACTACACAGATATGGCAGACATAGAGGTAAGAAGCATTCACTCTCATGCTCTTCAGGTCTTTAAGCACAGGTCCTATCGTGAGAACAATGACCAGTTGGTATCTGTTGCTTTTAACCTAGCCCATCATGAGATATAGAATCAGTAGAATACAGCCATTCCCAGTGAGGAAATGAGGAGCACAAGAGTTGAGAGAAGGCCTGTGTCCCAAGATTTCTATCTGAGACGTGGCTCATTTTCTTGGAAGCCACAAATCTCTGAGAGAAAATGAGAAGTCAGCAATTATTAACAGGCCAATGGGCCCTAGACCTTATTTCTTGGCCCTACATATGTATTAAGGAGGAGTGCCTGAGAAAGATTATTTTTGATGTTCTGTTCCATGGCTCTGACTCTCTTTGCTATAAACATCAAACTAGGATATTAATCCACAAATAGGAACAAATCATTCTGGTACTTAATAAAGCAAAGCTAAAAATCCACACGATGTAATGATAACTTACTCTTCTTTTGCTGAACTCAGACTGTCTTTGACCACTTTGAGTTTCAACCTTCTGTCCAGAAAGTATCTGTTCTCTGCAGGTATGCTTCTAGACCACACTTCCCTGTGTGTTGTCTTCCTCAGGCCAACACTTTCTGAAGGTCAGAGGAAAACCATCTATTTGTTCTTTATTCACAATAACCTATTTCTTGTGTGCCCATTGAGTTTACCTTCTCTTTGTGAACATAAAGCTCTTTAAGCAAAAGCCTTACCATGAATAGCAACTAATGATCTCAACAATAAACTAAGGAGTCTACACCATAGGTCACCATTCAGTTCCCAATGTCTTATAAAACTTCATATTCACAAGCTCTTCTTTCTGTCCTCTGTACTACTAGCCATCCTGCCACCATGCTCTTATTACAGAATTACCTGTAACAAGAAACAGTAGCAAACAATTTCTGACTGAGGAAATTAAAAGTCTGTCTCTGCGGTCCCAGAACCCACACAACTATGGTCACTCGGCTAAAACCATCCAAAAAAAAAGACAGCATTATCAACAAATGGTGTTGGTCCAACTGGAGGTCAGCATGTAGAAGAATGCAAATCGATCCATTCTTTTTGCTCTGTAAAAAGTTCAAGTTCAAGTGGATCAAGGACCTCCACATAAAACAAGATACACTCAAACTAATAGAAGAAAAAGTGGGGAAGAGCCTTGAACACATGGGCACTGGGGACATTTTCCTGAACAGAACACCAATGACTTACGCTCTAAGATCAAGAATCGACAAATTGGACTTCATATAATTGCAAAGCTTCTGCAAGGCAAAGGACGCTGTCATTAGGACAAAACAGCAACCAACACATTGGGGAAATACCTTTAACAATGCTACATCCGATAGAGAGCTAATTTCCAATATATACAAAGAACTCAAGAAGTTAGATTCCAGAGAATCAGATAACCCTATTAAAAATGGGATACAGAACTAAACAAAGAATTCTCAACTGAAGAATATCAAATGGCTGAGAAGCACCTAAAGAAATGTCCAACCTCCTCAGTCAACAGGGACCTGCAAATCAAAGCAACCCTGAGATTCCACGCCACACCAATCAGAATGACTAAGGTCAAAAACTCAAGGAACAATAGATACTGGTAAGGATGTGGAGAAAGAGGAACACTCCTCCATTGTTGGTGGGATTGCAAACTGGTAAAGCTCAGAAAATTGGACATTGTACTACTTGAGGACCCAGCTATACCATTCCTGGGCATAAACCCAAAAAATGCTCCAAAATACAACAAAGACACATGTTCCACTATGTTCATAGCAGCCTTACTTATAATAGCCAGAAACTGGAAAGAACCCAGATGTCCATCAACAGAGGAATGCATACAGAAAATATGGTACATTTACACAATGGAGTACCACCCAGCTATTAAAAACAATGACTTAATGAAATTCATAGGCAAATGGATGGAACTAGAAAATATCATCCTGAGTGAGGTACCTCAATCACAAAAAACACACGTTATATACTCACTGATAAGTGAATATTAGCCAAAAAGCTCAAATTACCCAAGATACAATCCATAGACCACATGAAGCTCAAGAAGAAGGATGATCAAAGTGCAGATGCTTCAGTCCTTCTTAGAAAGGCGAACAACAGTCACCAAACCCAAGCAATATTGCTGATGCCAAGAAGTGCATGCTGACAGGAGCTTGATATAGATGTCTCCTGAGAGGTTCTGCCAGAACATGACAAATACAGAGGTGAATGTCATAGTCAACCATTGAACTGAGAATGGGTCACCATTGGAGAAGTTAGAGAAAGGATTGAAGGAGCTTAAGGGGTTTGTAACCCCCATAAGAACAACAATACCAATACTAACCAACCAGAGCTCCCAGGAATTAAACCACCATCCAAAAAGAACACATGGACAGACCCATGGCTCCAGCCACATATGCAGCATAGGATGGCCTTCTTGGGCACCAATGGTAGGAGAAGCCCTTGGACCTGCCAGGACTGGACGCCCCCCTCACTATAGCAGAAAAGCAGGAGGGATGGGGGTAGTTGGATGAGTGGTGGAACATCCTCATTGAAGAAGGGGGAGGGGGCAATGTGATGGGGAGGTTTATGGACAGTAAACCGGGAAAGGGGATAACATTTGAAATGTAAATTAATAAAAAAAATCCCATTAAAAAAATACTGTTAGAGAGAACACAAAGCTTTATGCCTTGGATGGGTCCTTTTAGAATAGAATATCACAAAGCTAATGGCATTTCTAATAAGTCTTGGTCTGGGAATCACAAACATACTATTCTGTTCTTTAGACCTAGCTATTCTAAACATCTCAGCTCTAAGTTTCTATTACATTGGTTCTCAGCTTATGGGTCATGACTCTTTTGGGGACAGTTGTTTACATTGTGATTCATAACAGTAGCAAAATTACCGTTATGAAGTAGCAACAAACATAATTTTAACGTTGGAACATAACCACAGCATGAGGGACTGTATTTAAGGATAATAGCATTAGGAAGGTGGAAAACACTGTTCTCCTGGATAGAAAATGTTTCCTGGCTCCACCAAGACAGTCACATGACCCCACACCTAGCCATCAGAGAAATTGCCTTTTAAAGCATCAAGGATCATTTTGATCAGTTTCAAGCTTTACTTTGAAATTCTCTCCGTTCTTCTCTCTCTCTCTCTCTCTCTCTCTCTCTCTCTCTCTCTCTCTCTCTCTCTCCCCCTCCCCCTCATGTGTGTGTGTGTGTGTGTGTGTTACACTACAGTATGCACATAGAAATGAAAGAATACACTATGGTATTCTGAAATCATTACTCCAAAAGAGACAAGCTACCCTTTAAAACTCAATCTCCACACTGTGAAAGTCAAAGACTTCCCAAGTTTGAGATATTTCGGTCAGGGGTCACTTGGAAACTGCCTTAACAAGATTGCCTTTTCACTGTGTGAGCCACTTAATTTCTTCCAGCTGCATTACGCTGACTGGCTGGCAAAGGGAACTGCTCCAAGGTTACTTGGAGGGACTCTGTGTACCAGAGTGTGGCATGCTTGTTACAAACCAAGGTAGAATTACGGTTTAAGTCTTTACTTTTACCCAAGCAAATACACAATCAAACATACCTCTATGTTCTCTTAAAAAATGTCATCGTATATCATGTACATCTCACATGACCAGTAACCATTCTACTGAGATTGGTTTGTCATTGCTGTTCGCTGACTCTTTTTCTCTAGCTGCACATTAAATGACAAGAGTTCTCTGAAGTCACATTCCTGTTCAAGCCCCTTACACCCTTAGCATACTCTTCCTCTCCACTTCTGTATTCTCCCATCACTATATGTGTCAGAACACTTGATGACTTGAAATCCCCATCTCATAATAGATCGTTCCTCTGGGTTGCATAGTAGTCAGTACTGTAGGCATAATGTTATTGTGCACCGTGTAAAGATTATCCTTGTGTTATTTAAATGCTGGTTTCCGTACTCCCATACCTTGGTTACAATCCTTATTCTGGGAATCTTCTGTAGATATTGTTCTCCAATAGTCCCTGATTGGTTAATATCAGCCAATGACTGAGCAGGGAAGAGAATAGGGATTAACTTCCTCCCAGGCAAGGGGTGGGGAGGGAGAGAGAGGAAGTGGGGATTCTGCCACTAGGAGACAGTGCTGGAGACTTCAAGAGAAAATGGCTGGAGCGGAGAAAACCAAGGAGTGAAAGGATCTCTGGGATTTTGTCTTAGAGGTAGCCAAGGATTAAATATATATTAATATTAAAGGATTAAAATATATTAATATTCCTCAATTGTTGTGTCTTTAAGCTGTTAAATAAACAAAACAGTCCTTCTTCAGTTATGTGGGAGCTAGTCACATAAAATCGCCACCTGAAAGTTGAATGGTATTATTTCACAGGTGAACTTTAACACCATCTACAATGTAATTCTTATCTCTGGATGTCACCCAAACAACATGCATGCCAGTCACAAGATCTCTTTCTCCAGGACAGTCACCACCACTGTGCTGTCTGTTTCTCATTGTTACCTCCAATGGTGGTAAACATCATTCACTCTCACCAGAGTCTAGGTCATTTATAATTTTACTCAATGGAATGTTCTAACTCCCACTAGTGGTAGAGATGATCTTGTGTTGAGTCTAGCCAATATTGAAATGTAAGCAGATTCCTGTTTTCTTTCCAGGACTGCTCCCTTCCTTAGACTCAGTATGTGTAAGGAGACATTGGAATGTAAGACGGTCCATCCCACTATGGATGGCACCAACATGATGCAGGTGGTCCTGGGGTATATAAGAATACAAACTTAGCAAGCTACAAACAGCAAGCCAGTAGTCAGCATTCCTCTAGGTTCTTTGCTTCAATCCCTTCCTCTATGCTCCTATCTTGAGTTCCTACCTTAGCTCCCATCAATGGATTGAGTGGCTTGGGATATGAAAACCTCATAAACCCTTTCTTGCCCAAGTTGATTTAGGTCACAGTCTTTATTATTGTAATAGAAATCTAACTAGGACAATGACTATGGTGTCAATGTTACATACACTCCCTAGAACCTGAATAAAATGAACAAGTAAATATATATTTGCTGTATAAACCTCTTATATTGCAGCTTGCTTGTTAGCATACCATATCCTACCTAATTATGTCACTAATAGGACCTACATTTCCACAGAACCAAACATCACTGTGTTCCCATCCTTAATTTTCTGTATCTCAGTAATCATTCTGATACTATAGATATAGATATAGATATATAATATATATATATATATGTGTGTGTGTATATATAAAAACCACCCTTTTAGAGGAGACAGACTACTTAACTAGATCAATTCTACACATTTGCAGCCCAGCTAGACTACCTCCCAGGGATTCTTGCTAGCAGCTAATTTCTTCTTACTCTGGGCTGTCTCCTGCTGTTTCCCGTTCATTGTTACTATAGCCCCACCTGTAGATTTAGAAGAAGGTACTGCCGAATACTACTAAGCATTATTTTTATTGGGTCTATTTTTTATTCCTGTGAGAGCCTCCCTAGAGAAATCCCTATTATATTTGGAAGACAGTAACATCGAATTTGCAGAAAAAGGACTATAAATGGTGGCTTCATAGTATTTTCAGTGGCTAAGCCCCCAGGGCTCTCACTTTGAGCTGTATTTAAACTCACACGTTTAGATTTAGAGGATAATTTCTAATAGTTGGTCCCCTACAGGGTTTGCTAACTGTGCTTCCTACCTTAGATATAAATAACCAAGTGATAGGCAAGAGGAAGGACTCTGGTGCCTACAGTCTCAATGTGGAAATTCCTAAGATTGCATTTTCTAAATAGAAGTTAATAATAATATAACAAAATAATTAGTCCATTAGTCAGTTATTGTTTTAAAGAAAATTGTTTTTGCGCTACACTTAATTATGGTAACATCGCTTTTATTTTCTATAGACTCACTGTTTCCTTTTAAACAATTTATAGAGATGCTAGCTAGTGTGATTGTATAAATTCTTTTTCAAGATGATTATTATTAATCTGTTCTTACTCTGATGTCACAACTAAATTTTTCTGCAGGGGAGAAAAACATTCCATGTCTTGTTCTCTAGCTGTTTCTTCCCAAAAGCCTCATGACCTACCAGATGTCCCCAGCAAGTTGGTATGGGCAACACAATGGAGGGATGGTGCGGGCAACATGATTTATACTAGGGGGTGGAGAGAAGTGAAAAGATTTAAAACAAATCTTCAAAAACAAAACAGTTTCTGGAATTCCTCGCTCACCCGAAGTACAGTGATAGGTAGCATTAACAAAGTCCTCCAGGAAGCGAGCTGCCAGGCTTCTTGGAGGATGCTACAGCAGTCTCAGTGCTCAGAGTAGCAGAGAAGTCCAGCCAGGATGAACAACCCTGGGTAGTGCACACCGAGCTTTAGAATTCTTTATGATTTGCTTGTACGACAAACTGTCTAAATGATGAATCAGGGTACAGTTTGCAAAGAAAAGTAAAACAAAACTTATGTCCCCCTAAAGTCCCCTTCTTGTTGTTTGCTTGCCTTTGGAAGCTGAGCGAGTGGCTTCCACTACACTGACCTTACCCTCCCTCTCCTGCAGGAAGAGTTCCCAGAGGCCTGCTCTATCTCTAGGAGCACAAGCCACATGAGGTACAGAGTCACCCTGATTGTTTGCTACCTTGAATGCCATCTTAAGATGTTCCAGCTATGGTTGTTGTGTTTTCTACTATATATTCTAGTGTGTGTCATTTCTCATCCATATCTCTGTCCCATCTTTGGATAAAGAAGTGAGGAGAGCCACATGAAACCCCCAGAAAATAAATGATACAGTTGTTTGGAAAGAAATATCAGCATAAAGAAAGAGAAAAACAGACGTCCTTTAATATCTATGCAGGGTTGGTTGCAGGAACCCATGTCAGATATCACATGTGTGGATACTCAGGTGCTGTAGAAAACTGCTCACCATTTTCATATAACCTACACACATCATCCCATGGACGTTAAATCATCTCTAGATCATATCTGACAGAATAACAGCTACAATATATAGTCCAGGGAATAATATATGAAAACAATGTAAGCATATTCAGTGCAAAGGCAATTCCTTTAAAAAATTACTTTTGCAGCACACAGGGTTAGTCCACAGAGTCAGAACCTGCAAACAGCACTGTGTCAAGAATAACAATTAAGAGGTTGGGGCGGAAATAAGGGAAAACACTGGCAGATAAGTGAGAATCAAGAACCTGGGAGTCCCACATGGGTTAAAACCTACGTGCTTAGTCTAAGACTTCTAGACCACATTGTGGCCAGCTTCTCTCCAAGCTACTTGGGTCTTCATACTTGGCTTTCTCTTGATTTTGGAAATATGCCAAGTCTGGGTCCGTTCATTGGATATATGAAATGTTCTTGTCCCAAATACCCATTGTCCCATTTCCAGCACATTTCAGGTATCAGATTAATCACCATGGAGACACCTCATCCACAAGGCTGTTATGGCTAATAGAGACCTTCACACACACACACACACACACACACACACACACACACACACACACACATGCACACGCACACGCACACGCATGCACGCACACATGCACACACACACACATCTCTCTGAGCTCCCCAATTTCTATCATCTCATTATCCCTTGTACATTGCACCCGTCAGTTTATAGTGACATGTGTCTTTCATTTACTGAAATACAGTGATACATGATTTCTACCTCCTCAGTTCTGTCAGCTTCATGCAGTGCAGGGAATTTGTCTCCTTAATCAATAGCCAGAGTCTGTGAGAGCCCGGAGCTTGACAGGCATTAGGGTGAGACACGGGTCATCATTGAATGAAGAAAGATGAGCACTCAAGCGAGAAGCTAACAAACCAGAAAATCAACAAAGGAAATTACGTTAGCGAGGAGCTAGTAGGCAAATATTAGTTTAGGTGATGTCTATAAAATAAGCCTAGATAGGGATTTATCTTTCTTTTTTTCCAAACAAATATCACTGCCACCATCCCATCAGGACACCAGCAAAAGAAAAAGCAAATTGGGTGGACATATAGGAGGTGGGTAACCAATTACACAACATAATATCTCTGTGTTGTGATGTATACTTAGTTTCATCAAGAAAATTGATGTTGTACCTTAGGACAGCCAATAAGCTTTTCTCTGTCTCTCTGGGCATGTGTACTTCTGAAGACAGCCTAGCTGGGTCTTGATGTCCCTATAGTTAGTTCTGTATAGTTTGCCAAGGTTAGTATCTCTTGTATACATATTAGTTGGAGCTTCTCAAATTTGGCCAATTCTGTTCTACTGATACTCAATTTTTAAGAAGACAGTTGTGCTATGAAAACAAATGATTCCAATTTTTAAGAGGCAGGCATGAGAGCTTCTCCCCTAATAAATACAAAAGTTCTGCTTTAATTTCCAAGCTTACCTCACTAGAGGATGGCTAACTTAGTAGTCATGATATTATGTGTCATCAATCATTACTAAGGTCCTGTAATTACCTATACTTACTTTCATTTTTATATAGCTTTTATATTTCTAGGACTCTATCAAAAAGGTTAAGGCAGATTATCACTGTATTTATTCAAGCCTATTTAGAGCTGCTTAAGGTTTGTATTTGAAAAGCCCCTGCTATTCCTCGCTACTGTTTCTTTTTCCCTTTCCATCCATCTCTGTCTTTTCCCATTTCAACACTCATGTATCATAATATATTGTTGCAGAAAAGAGTAGTCTTTTTGTCCAAACTGGAGAACCGTCTAACTAATGTGTATCTGTTACACCATGTGCTCTTGGACCCCAACTACATTTTATAACAGATCTATTTTCTGGCATTATATTATGGGGCTTGTGACTGCTGTGTGTTACTCAAGATTCCTTGCCTGGACTTATCTCAGCTATAAGAGGTAGGTAGTTCTTGCTGCCCACCATGGCTGAATTCAGGGGCTATAGTTCTGCTTTCTACCCTGGATTCTCACGGCCACTGTCGCCTATCATCACAGAGTCTCAAGTTTGCCCAACTACGCCAGTTTGGTTGGTCCTTGAGTTCCAAACTGGAATAATCATGGGAACTCTATCTGGTTCAATGCCAGAAGGGATATGTGGGAAAGGTTTAGAATGAGACTATTATTTTTCCAAGGAATGAAAGCATTGTTATATTTTTGTTAATATATAGCAAAGGGAACCAGGCCTAACTTGCTGTTTTCATGGGAACAAAAACTGCCTGAGCATATTTTCTTTTAACTCTTTGAAAAATCTGTAGCTATATTTTCTTTTTTTTTTTTTTGCAATTTTTTTATTAACTTGAATATTTCTTATGTACATTTGAGTGTTATTCCTTTTCCCGGTTCGGGCAAACATCCCTTCCTCCCCTCCCTTCCTTATGGTGTTCCCCTCCCCACCCTCCCCCATTGCCGCCCTCCCCCACAGTCTAGTTCAATTAAACCCATTTGGCATCTAGGTCCCTCTGATGTTTCAAGGCAGATGCAATTATATTCTTTTTGCTCTTTTCTTTTGATTTAGAGTAATATGTAGCCCAGACTGAGCTCTAGCTGCCTGTACAGCTAAAGATGAATTCCAACTTCTAATTAGCCTGTGGCCACAACAACATTTGCTAGGATGCATGGTGCAGTGCAATGACGCAGCAGTACTGCAAATGAAAGCCAGCCAAGGGTCCGTGCATGCCAGACAGCACTCTACCAGCTGGGCTACACTCCCAGCACCTCTGCTCATTTTTAAAATAAGTATATTAAACTCGAGACAGTTGAAATAGCAGAAGTCACACATCTAGACAATAGAAGCGGAAAAATATAGCTAGATTTATTTCTGAGATCAGGTTCCTGATGATATCGAACAGTCATTCTACTGGAATTGAAATTGTTTCCTTTAATCACTGTTCTTCTATGTCTAGCTATGCACATGACTATCTTTCTTAGGCTTTTGTCGTATGGTTAGTTAGGTATACAAAGGTAAAATTTATAAGGCTGAAAGAGTTAAATGTCAATTAAAATGCAAGAGAAGAGAGTAGAAACTTGTCCTAGAATGTGGAGTATGGAAAATAAAGTGAGAGCTTCTAAGACACAGAAGAATGTGATTATTAGCTCTTCCTGTAAATACATTGTATACACATAGTCCAGTGGTACAATCAATTTATAGGTCATGGTTTCTTAACATTTTGAGAACTGAAAATCTTGAGATATACAAATGTACCAGTGTATACTATGCCTGAAGTCCTGTGCTTAGTCTGTCACTACACATCTACCTATTATAGGACCATCTATCTGTTTACAAGTCCTACCCAACAAGGATTGTTTTAGTTATTTTTCTGTAGATGTGAAAGACATCAAGGCAGCTCATAAAAAGAAGCTGGTAATATGGAATTTGCTTATAGTTTCACAGTGTTAGTTCATCATAGAAGAAAGCATGGCATCAGGCAGGCTAACATAGTAACTAAGGGCTTACATTTTATTTGCAAGATAGCTGCAGAAGGGGAGTAACTGGGTGTGCCATAGGATTTTGAAACATCAAACCCCATACACAGTGACACACCTCCTCCAACAAGGCCACACCTCCTGACCCTTCCTAAACAGTTCCACCAACTGGGAACCAAACAGTAAAAATATGAGCCTATAAGAGCCATTCTCACCACAAGGACCAAATTATTTGCTCTCCTCAGAAAATAAAAACATTAACAAAATGTTCCAAGCGAGGTTATCAAGGCGTTAATAGCACTGTTATGTCAGAGAGGTTCTCCTAACCAAACATCCATGAACCCACTAGAATACACAACCTATCTTCTGTTTACCCTGCACAAAGCCTACCATCAGAGAGTTCCATATTGAACTAGGTCATGTAAATGCTTCCCTGTGAAGAGGAGGTGAGGGAAAGTGAAGAAAAGTGGCCAGAGAGAATCCACCCTACACATAAAGCCTCTTTTAATGACTTTTACTTCACATTTTCTGATGTCAGATATGGGCTATTGGGTTGATGGTAGAATAAGAAACCTGCCAATTTGGATATAAGATTCCTAAGCAAAAACAGAACAGTTTTGGATTTATTATTGCTGATGTCATGTTGAACAGGGGAGCCAAGAAGAGGTGTCAGCTCACATTTGTGTCTATTCCATGATGGGATAAATGTATGTTATTCTCTACTCACAGGAAATAGCATTTTGGCCTGTGCTGGTGGAACTCAAATGGATAAAGGGGAATGGTGCAGACAGTTCTGTCAACTGTACTTTAAGCTGTCTAAATGCTTTCTACAAATTCCCACCTACACTGGACAAGGTCAAAAGCCTCAAGAAGGTACCACCTCATTAAGACTGATATGCACCTGCCTCTGAGCCTCTCACAATCATGCCTGATGCTAAAATTAGTCCTATAGACACCCAAGCACTCCATCTTTCTGTCTTTCATTTTGTCCCATTAAGCATAGAGGACAGTTAATAAAGGAAGAAAAATTAGTCTAACGAAATTAATTGAGCTCCAGTGGAAGGGAGGTGAGCATTGCCATTCAGTCTATTTCAGAAAGAACAATGGAGCTTTTATTGTTCATAATGTCTAGTGCCTCCATTCTTATTTAATGCTTTTATAGTTTTCAGGTGCACTGTACCTGCGGGGAAGGAAATTCAAAGGTACGTTTTGGCTTTGGTTCTTTCAAAAGGAAACAATAGAAACACATCTAAACAAAAGGAAACATACAAATTGGCCACATGAATACAACAAAGATAATTAATGGGTCATGAAATAATATTAGTGAACCCTGCATGGTGCCTTTCTCTGTAGCAAGCTGTGGTCAGGTGATTGACTTGTATGCAGGGACTAAAAGTGCTGCATGGTAGCCTCCACACATGCTGTTTTCAGAAGAAAAGTTTCACTTTCCTTGTACACAGGAAGAGTAAACCTCTCAGGATCGGAAGATACACAGAGATTATTTCCTTATTCTACATGACAAAAATAGAGAGTCATAGAACTGACCTTCTAGCTTGACCTTCTAGTGACAGTACTGGGCATGTCCTCATGTCCTTAGAAAGCAGAGGTTGTTGCTTCTATTGGGTTATACAGCTATTGGCCATGTTAGCAGGACTTCCACATTAATTCTATTGGATATAGAAACAGTGTATTTTCTATTGCTGGATCTTCATACTGTAGTAGATATAAGAATCCTCTATGCCCTTCCACGACATCCAGAGAGGGGTTTGTAAATGGATTGTTCTAGTCTTCCATCCTGGGACATAGTATCCAGAGCCCTAGATGCCCTACAAATGAAAGAGGGTGTCTTCAAATTCCTTGTGTTATAGGAAGAACCCATTGAGAAGGCAGCAGCCTTGCCTCTCATATGCAACTTTGCAAAAGGGAAGGGGTAGCGTGCATGTGCTGCATTTGAAAGAGTCCTTGTAGAAGCTTCTGTCTGCTACTCCTGCCATCATAGCGATGTAAAACCTCCCTGAGATCAGTTTGCTCTCCTGTAAGAGACCAAGCCACAGGTCATAGTGCAGCTTGTTCTGGTCCCAATTTGCTGGCAACTTCCTTCCTGAGAACTTCACTAATCAGACCCTTTGCCAGGCAGCTTTCTGGTAGCTAACACGCCTGCCAATGACTAATTCCAACACAGGCCTCCAGCCTTACATAAAGACACTTTAAAGCAGCACTCTGTCTGACTTTGTTCTTGTAACACAGGTTCTCTGGTGTACCACAGCATTAATAATGGCCGCAGCATTACCATCCCATGCTCAACAAAGGAATTCATTCCAGTAGTATGATATCGAGGATGATATTCTAGAAAGTTCTGTGCATGTATGGAAACCTCTTCCAGGAACACACATGAGATGTTCCTGAAAAAGCTGTGGTGGAAAGAATTTCAGGATGAATTAAGGTCACAGACTGTTCTGATAGTATGCAGATTCTCCAGCTGCATTCAGAAGGTCCCCCCAAATAAGGCTAAAACACCCTTCAAGTCACTGAACACTGGATATCAGTGCCCACCTTTTAACCACTGAGTAGTGAATATCAGAGCCCACCACTGATAAGCTTAAGCTGCTTTTTCATAAGCTCATAAAAAATGAAATAAGCTTGGTGAAAATTAAGCATCAATCATTTGGGGGAAAAATTAGTGTCTTTTGTAAGAATTCAGACTCTTGAGATTCTGAGTTCAGTGTTGTTACACCAAAGCCTCATTTCAAACTTGTTTTCAAACCCCCACAATCAGTCTAAGGAGCCTAAAGCATAGACCTCAGTTTGAGTTTCACTTGACTGGCTAATACCACAGGAAGGTGATTTAACATTTTCTGAAAGATGATCAAATTCTCTCTCCTTGTTTCTAACGTCACTAATTGAGAAAAGGTAATTTTTACCTTTTCAATGAGACTTACAATTAGGAAATATTTCAAAGGACTTCTAGTCACTTGTCCTCTGCTTCCTCCCATATTCTCTGCCTACTTTCTTTTCTTCAGGAGTATATTCTGATACTGAAGGAGAGAGAGATGCTGAAAATACGAACACATCTACTGCATAACCTCACTTTATCTGTATCCCTTGATTCTGATTTGTAGATTGCATGAAGGCTGCTCAGAGCCTGGAGTCCTCCAGCACAGATCTTCTAGAAGTAGACAGCAGACGAGACAGCAGCCCCTTAGGGCAACAATCTGTTTTCCTTTTGAGTGAACTGACAGATACAATCCTATGTCCTCATTGTGCACAAGATATTTTGAAATGTATATATCTGCAGAGCTGTTAAGTCTCTGCAATTCACAAATGTGATACCTCACATGTGAGTTGAGTAGAATGAGAACATTTGACAGCCACTTCCTTTGAATTAACACTTTGTTTGTTTTTTTTCAAAAGAGGGTATCATTATGTATTTCTGCCCATCCTGGAACCCTGGAACTCACTACCAGGCTGGGTCTAAACCCGCTGAGATCCTCCTGCCTCTGCCCTACCTCCCAAGTTCAAGGATTAAAGCATATACCACCATGTCCCAATGGAGTTGACACTCTACTTGGCAGTGGAACAGTAAGAGTGGAACAATAACAGCAAAGCTGTGTGATAATTCAGAGGAAGAAGAATATCATCAACTTGATGGCATCAGGCAAGGCGTAGAATAACTGGATTGCCTCAGAATTGAAGAACATGTCAAGAAGGACAAACAGTCCAGAGCAGAGGCTGCGTGGCCACAGTGTGCTGGGCAGTTTATTTAGATAGCAGAGAAAGAGAAACAAAACTGGCTAGCATCAAGGGACAAAGCATAAGTCTTTGTTTAGTCAGTGCCTATAGTTGATGGATGAAAACATTGTGAAAATAATACTGTGTATAATCAGGGTAAAGTGGCAGGGCTTCGTCAGGGAATAACACAGAAGACTTTGAAGTGTAGAGAAAAATTCATGTGTCCTGTCTCCAGCCACCTTTCAGTTTATCTCTGTATTTCACTGACCTGCTATAGATTTACAGTTACAGAGTTCATGTAAATGATTCTTGTCCAGACATATGTAGATTTTGCCTAGAAGGCATACTATTTCTGATTGCCCTGGGAATTGTGACCAATTTTGTCATATACATGTATAAGCTATGTAGTGTGAAATATTAAAAAAGGATGCACCATGGGCATCAGCGGGCCACATAGCATCAGTAGAGTGTTCTCATCTCAGTAGACTCTCAGACCCTTTACTCTGAAATCTCTTCACCCAACTCGCTAAGTTCCCTTGGCAGGTCACTACCACACCAGTCCCATATATCCAAATTCTGCATGCCCTATACCTTTCTCTTGAACTTGGTTGAATCACTGGGTGAAGGAAATCACCACCCAAACGTAGTTTAGAATCAACAGGTAACTGAATTGGTGGGTACATCCTAATTAGTAAGCCATACCAAATTAAATCCTCCAATGGCGGATCCACCATCTAACTGGGAACCCTCTAGTTTGTTACATCTTCAACCCCAAGCTCTGTGCCCATCCAAAAGTCCACTAGTCCCTTTTCTCCTCCTCTCTTCCCCACTCTGACCTGGAAGTCCTGTCTACTCCTTGCCCAGTTATTGGTCCCCTGAAATCTTTATCCATTAGGAGAAAGTTCTTTCCACAAAGCTCTTTGGAATTTTCTTTTGAGCCAGCTCTTAAAGTTTACTGGCTGCCTCATTAAGAAATGAGTTAAAGGTAGTGTTTCTTCCTGAGTTAACTTTTATCTGTTTATAGGCTCATGACTTACTACTTTTCAAAAAAAAATGTTCTTTAATAAAGGAACTGCGCACAATACAGATTCAAACTCCTCCAGATAAGCTAATAATAAATAAATATATAAATACACAAAGTAAAGGATAGGATAGTAATCCTTGGGCAAACTCAAGAATGAGAATGTAGCAGAACCCTAGTGAAAGCCAAAAGAAAATAAGGAAACACAAGTATCCCCAGACCTGGAAGATATGGGGAAGAATGATGAACCATCCCATGAAGGATAGGTAAGTGTCTAATTAATATTCTCTAAGGTTAAATTTTAAAGAGTGAGCTAAGAGCAATCAAAAGACTGAGCTAACCCTTAGGGCAAGACTCAATACCTAGGTACCACATTCCATATTTTCTATAATATACTTTGAGAAGTCCGGTCTTACTAGTTACATGTCTATAACACAAAACCATAGCTCAGGAAGAATGAGGTGGTGGGGGTGGTTTTTTAAAGCTTAAACCGTAGTAATGATGGTGCTGTTTGGTGAGAATTCAAATTGATCTACTCCAGCTATCTCTACACTCTCCCACGCTCCATGCTAATTCTGAAGATAAGTCATACTTCGGGAAATAGTATAAATGAAACACTTGGCTGTACTTTATTGAGGTGCCAAGAAGCAACCTCTGTCTCAAACATTATCAAGAGTATCTCAGTAAGAAAAACATAATAAAAGTGGGCACAGCGAGCAGCATGGAACCCAGGCTGGTACTAAGCAAAGGTACACGGGCACGTTTTAAGCAACTCCAGCAAAATGGGCTGATAATTGCAGTGCTCAGATTCTGAGCTCCTTAAATACAAAGGATTATGTTCTCACCCCTTGCAAGATGAATGATAATTTACCGGCAAAGAGAGACATATTAGACCTGTCACGGGCAGATTTTGTAATAATCGGGGCTGCACTTGCAGGAGAATCCAAGTTCCACGTTGTCAGTTTCTGCTTTTCCAGTTAAATTAACTTCTCCAACAGTACACTCTGCTGGGAGGAAATGAAGGAAGGGTGGGGGGAGAGGATAAATTCAGATGTTACTAAATTCATCTGACTTTATTTGTTTGGAGTTAAAAGAAAAACAGTGAGACCCAAACACAGCTGCGCACTTTCGAAAAAAGGCAGAAGCCTCTGTGTGATTCTTTTGTAGTCCGCCATTGCTCATCTCTAGGCTCCAAGGCAGTGACATGGGCCCAGAATCATTAACTCTCTCCTGTATCCTTGCTTTTGCCCTTCAATTGCTTCACTACTCCAGCTTGTCTGTGCATAAGGAGCATCCCTAACCACCATCCTAGCTTGGGCTTCTTCCCTCAGCCACTCTCTTCAATCAGTGACTCCTTCCCCAGACTTGATGTTTTTGTCAAAGTATCTAATGTATCTAAGCATCTAAGTGTTTAATGTACCACTCATGAAAAATTTATTGATTTTAATATGTCTCTGTGTTGTCTAGCACCCACTCACACTCCCAGACACAAATATAATGTTATGAGATCAAGGTATTACTCATTGTCATTTTCCCAGCATCTATAATAGTTTCTAGAGAATAACCAATAACTCCTAAATATTTGTTGCTTTAATAAATGATAAAATATTTGAAGGTATGGCTAAGGAAGGAAAAAAAAACAAATGTAGATGTTAATCAATCTAAAAACTCAGACACTGCCAAAAAAAAAAGCCTCTGTGAAAAGTATCTTTTTCTGGGGGTCTGAGAACTTGTCCTGGTAGCCAAGTGACAAGAATACTTGCCCAGACTTCACAAAGCCCTGAATTTCATATATAGTATCACACACACACACACACACACACACACACACACACACACACACACACACACACACACTATGGATTCAGGCTCCCATGAGTCAGTATTCCAAGCCAAGTAGGACAAGTAAGAGTTTTATGTTGAGAAGCCCATGGAACTGATAGAAGATGCAGCAAAGAATAAGTAAGCATAATGGCTACATCACAAACAACTTGTTATGGTTCTTCAGCGTTTAGGTTCAATGTAATTGTCCAGTAGCTCAGGTCATTCCCAATGCCTGACACTGAATGATTCAAGTGGCCAAGCTCATCCCCAGGCTGCTGTTTGAGTTGTGTATAAGCCTCATTACCTGAAGGCTCATTTTGGAAGGCTCTTCCAATGTTGCTTCTACAATAACTTTCCTCTTATTTCCCAAAGGCTGTCACCAAATCTGCCTCTTTATGGCACTCTCCCTTGTCTCAGGGGTGCCATTAACACTTCTGTCCATAGGACAACTCAGGTTTGTGGTGTCCTGTTATGCTACCCAAGGCAAGTGCACAGCCTCTGGAAAAACCTGTGAACTACTTTTACACCTTTTAAGATAATTTCACTTTGAAACTCCTGGCAAATGAATTAAAACCCAGTAGAGAACAAAGCGTATGACAGGAGTTTTCTTCATTGCACCCACTAAAATTGGTTCATCCTAATCTGCCTTCTACTCATCATCTATGTCTAGCCTGGGCTCATTATGCTTCTAATATTCCCGCGGTACTCCCTAGAAGCAATACTTGCCACACTTTGCAAGGCTATTTCTTTGATCTTTGCAGGCCCGTGGCAACCTAGAACTTTCAACAGGAGAGAAAAGAAGGAGTCTCTTCAGATATGTTGAAGAAGTCATTTTTGTCTCTGGGGTCCTCTGTAAGCTTAGAATTTTTTTAAAAACCTAATTTTAATAAAGGTTTTTAAATTCTTCAACCCCATTGTGGCCCACTATCCAAAGGTAGGGGAGAAGAGAGGATAAACAGGGCAAGAGGATGTGGACCTGTTTAGAAGTCATTTTAAGGGGTAATTTCAATCTCTGTTGTCAGGATACCATAGTCCAATTCATTAGAGTCAGGATACGAAACATGAATCAGCAGCAGTGGCACGATCCAGTAGAAACAGCTAGGTCTTCACCAAATCTACATGAGTCAGTGGGAGTGATCAGAATCCACCAGGTCACCACGAGTTCACTGCCATGCCTCTCTCAATGAAGTAAAGACCAATGAAGACATGTAAGACTAACCAACCAAAGTGTTTTAAGGCTAGCTATGCAAGCATGCTGTCACTGTCCATTGAGTCCAATTTGTATTCTCTCCAAACATCACATATCCTCCAACACCATGTGAGTCTAATCACATGACACTACCAGAAATTTCCACTTCAGTCCTCTGTCATCCTTACTTCCTTTGATCTATTTCCTTCAGTCCTACATCTCACACTGAAGAGCCAGGATTCCTAAGTGGAATCCTATGGATTCCACATGTATAGTCCAGAGATTAAATCAGGATGCTGAAATTCTGTAGAAATCAGTTGTAGGAAAACTTAACTTTCCTAACTTCAGAAAGCTCATATGCATTGTTCAACTGATGATAATTATATGGCAGAATTTTAAAGATACAATATTTATACTAATCTCTCTCTGTGTGTCTCTCTCTGTCTCTCTCTCTCTGTGTCTCTCTCTGTCTCTCTGTCTGTCTCTCTGTCTGTCTCTGTCTGTCTCTGTCTCTCTCTCTGTCTCTCTCTCTCTCTCTCTCTCTGTCTCTCTCTCTCTCTCTCTCTCTCTCTTTCTTTCTCTCTCTGTCCAGGTTTTAGACATTGGTTATCCATCTTTATAAAATGAAACTCCTACCCTCAACACATTTAAGTAAGTAGCTAAACAACACTTTGTATGTATACAGAACCCATCTTCGCTGAGGTTGAAGGATGCTGATCTACAAGTCTCTGTGATGTAGCTATGTTATTCTATGGAGAATTAGGAATTTCTACATTTAGTAAATGGCAGAGTTGCCCCCAAGTCAGCACTGTCTAACATAAAAGTCCAAACACAATGTTCTTGTGCTTCTGCTTTCTTTATTTAACTTGTGGTTTAATTATTCTCACAAGAACAGATCGCATGCTCAGGATAACTTCATAACTTTCATACTACACAGGCTATTTTGAAGACTTTAGATCTTTCTTAGGCAGTTCTTAAGTATCACCTAACAATAAAGAAGAGCTTACTCGTCTAGGACAAGCAGTTCCACAGTCACCAATTCAAGGGAGTAGACATGATCACACAATGCTTAACCTGTGCAGTCTTCTTACTATGGAGGTACAGTAACTAAGCCCGGAGAGCATCCAGCATACCATGAACAAAACAGAGATTGTACTCACCATTGTGCACTACTCACTTTAGAACATTCACTGCCTGGGAGGTAATGATGTTCTAGGCATCCTGTAAATGCCATCCTGTGAACAGGTTGATGCCTGCTATAGTTCCACTTCAACAATTTAAAAGAGAAGTGGATCCATGACTTTAGAAAGTGATGCTCAGTCACATCCAAAAAAATCTAGAAGACATTCTCCTGCCACTTCTCTTCCAAAGTCACCAACCTTTCAGGCATACATCCTTGAAGAAACTAGCTACCACCAACATCTCTGTTGTATCTACAGAGTGCACATGAAATGTCCACAGAAAGATGAGGAAGAAGTCAACTAGGTGAAAGACATCAGGAAAGATGAATTGTTTGGATCTTCTCCTAGCTGACCGCAGCTTCGGAGGCTGTGTGCTGAAACTTCTGTGATCAGAAAGACATCTAGACACTAATGGAAGAAACTTAAACTTCAGAAACTGAAGTCTAAAGTTATACTATGGACAACTGAGTCTTTTCTTCTACCATAAAATGATACTCACCCATTTAAACTCACTCAGGACATGATTTAAATAATTATAATTATTCTCATAGCATAATATTATGATAAATAAATGTTCCTGGTGTTGCTACAATAATACAACATGACACACAAGTAACATGAAAGTGACTGAATTTTCAAATCTTAGTCCCCCAAATCACTTCTCTATAACACTAACAAGAAAACATAATTCTCAGTGTGTGATATATGCTGTTTCTACTTATAAATTTCTTATATGGCGAATAACATCAAGATTTTAAAAAGAAACCATGACACAATGTTTTTACCACAATCAGTCTTCAAATAAGGAAAGAGAAAATGAGTTGACAAAAATGCCAGCTGCAAACACAGACCTTGAGTTATCTGTAGCTTTGTACCAAAGCTTGACTGGTGACTAAATATAGACCTTCTCATCCCTAATACACCTAATACTTGTTTTCATTACAGCTCCATGAAGATCATCAGTGTTATTTTATCGGGTATCCAGAGAACTATATAGAATATTTCTAGACCTTTCTTCCCTCCATCTTGGGATAAGGACTCATCATAATTGCCATAGTGTATGCATTTTATCATAAAATATTGTTGGAGTCAGTGTTGTTAATTCAGATGGTAATCATAGGAAGTGAATACTATAGTTTCATCTGGAGTTTCCTGTAGATAAAATGGGATGCTCTTTGGAATCAGTCAATGAACATTCCCATCCAAATTACTAGCCTCAATCCTCTCCCCACATCCATTCTCCACCCATCCTGTGCACTCCCACTCTCCTCCTCTTCTCTCCTAGGCTCTGTACCAAGGCTTCCTGCTTTTGCCACCCATTTCTAAGTTTCAGTTTTACTAAAGCTAAACTCTCAGTTTCTCAGCTGCTCAACTTGAGATTCCCGCACGCCTCCTCTGCCTCTTAGCCAACCTTATAGTGAAACCGTGTCTGCTCCATACTTTGGTTACCAAGAACTCAGTCATGCCTCTCCCCCTCTGATAGATTAAAATCTTTCTTCAACCATCCAACAATATAAGTCCTTTCTCCCTTAAGTGGCTTCTGTGAGGTATTTTATCAAAGTGCTAGAAAGTAACAAGACTATCATATCCCCATTCTCAAACAACCAAATTTAGTTCATTTCTCTTTTCAACAACTATGTGGCATCCTTGGTGTACATAGAATATAGCCACAAACTTTTATTTTTGTAAGAGGCCACTTAATATTACCATTATGTCCTTAGTCTTCAACACAAGCCAGTGTTTGGTATGGTATGGTATGGTATGGTATGGTATGGTATGGTATGGTATGGTATGGTATGGTATGATATGGTACATTATATTCTGTTATATTACATTATGTTATGCACAATTTCAAAATACTCCCTCAGCTTGTGTCCTAATATTTTTGCTCCTGCTGCTCTCTCAATGACAGCTCTTTATCATAATTCATCTATCCTTTCAAACCTAATTCACTTGCCAACGTATCCTTTGGATTGTCTAACCCCATGTCAGAAATAATTGCCTCTTAATTTGAGTGCCTGCAGTTTATTTGTACATACGCTTAGCCCTTATTCCTTTCCTCTGGGCTACCTCCGAAGTCCACAGAAGAAGGAATTTTAAGAGGATATGCTAATGAAATTGTAGAGACATGGGTTATACTTACAGCTCTGCCCTCACAGTTGTGTGACAATTATTCACTTTAAACAGTCCCCGCCTCTTCTTATCCTTTCAAAAGTATGGAAAATAACAGCTACTCCATACAGTTTTTGTGTAGATTAGAGAAAACTTTATGCCTATAAATACCTGATATCATTTAAATAATTGATGGCATAAAGAAGTATTTGTCTCTAGGTGCCTTTCATTAAATCAGGCCCTCTGTTATTTCCTCTCTGGAGAAATAAAAAGCTGTGGCTTAGGAAATCTGGGACAACTCCGACAACTATCGACAATAACAAAACTGTGCAGGTTTTGTGGACGAATAGTCTGCATAGTTCTGTGGACTCTTTAGCCTTAATTCAGAAGGTCATACAAAGCATCTTTCAGGACACAGAGTATGGTATGCAGGGTGCCTGCCAGTAGATACTGTTACAATCACTACATTCGTTTGTAGGTATCCGTTTATTCTCCCAGCCTGCACTCTAGATTATAGGCTTCTCACAATCTAGGTACTAAAGAGCATGATTTTATTCATCCCTGGGTAACATTGATGCTTAAATGGAGTGTATTACACAGTTAATAATGTTCAATCGACTTGAATTAAGTTTAACTGAATTGAAACTAATCAAACCTATGCCAAGAAAATGTGTGCATCAAAGAGAGAAAAATTTGCTATTTCAGATTCACTCCTCTGCCTTCCAACTAAGCCTTGACTTCCTGCTCTGTTTACAGTAGCAGCAAGCTCTCAGCGCCTCCCTCTCCTTTTTTTTCATTAGCTTCCATCTGTTGCATCTTCCGAGGAACATCCTTCTTGGGATGTATTGCCACGCCTAATTATTTCACTTTTGGATGCCCCAACTCTGAGATGGATATGTTATTTGTATAAAATGTAAAATGTGTTTCATTAGTCTTGTGTATACAGCGAAGGGGGTGTGTTCATTATTCATGTTTGTTATTCCGGGAACTGCAGACACGTTTCTCATTCTGACTGTCCTGTGCCTCTTCAATGTGTTTTCCTTTTGCTCATGTCTCTTCAAAACCTGCCAGGCTCCAGTTATAATTATTTGAGTTTGTAGCTGATTAGTTTAGCTTTCCCATGTCAATGTAACTTCCTGGAAAAGGGAAAATATGCACAGAAACCTCATAACCAACAGACGTTCAAACATTTTCCTCTGCTTCCAGCATCGTACAATAGCAGACACCTCCCCAAATGAGGCCACTACATGTTTGCTAACCTGTCATCCATGCTCGGAAAGCAATCACTGACCTCATCTGTCTGTTCGGTCAGTGTGTAATCCACTGTTCCCTGGGAAAGTTGGGAAGATTGAAACCAAAGGTAATTGTAATCCTGTTATCAACAGCAGCGCTTTCATAGCAAATTACATTCAACACATTATTTCCACCAGGTTGAAAAATGGAAGCTAATAGCAGGACCCTTGGAATCATTTCTCTTATGTCAGCATCTAAGAATCAAGTGGAGGCCTAATACTGATGCTTATTAGAATCCTGATGCTAACCTGCAGAAGTTCTAATTCAGAGCATCTGGAATGGTAGCCAACCATCAGCTTATACACCAGAGGTCTCCGAATGACTGTAAAGCAGGTAGTCTGTTGAAAATGTGTTTAGTAACATTATTTGGAAGTATGATAAGGGGTTGGGGTAGAGCTAAGAGGTAGAATGCTTCCATGGCATGTGCAATATGTTTTATTCTAAGTTTGGTCACCAGCCATACCTGGCTACATTGTGTGTGTGTGTGTGTGTGTGTGTGTGTGTGTGTGTGTGTGTGTGTGTGTGTGTGTGTGTGTATTAGCTAAGTGCTTCATTACTGCTCACTAATATTACTAATTTATTCATACAAGAAATCTTATTGAGTCCCTCACATGGGTCAAGCACATTAGAGATAAAGCAATGAGTGAAGAACCTCTTTGCTTATAAAGTTGATACTAGAGTATCAGAGAGAGGTCAATTAACCAATCACAAATGAAGATATAGTATGTCTGAAGGTAGCAGATTCTATCAAAACTAAATAAATAAAGTGGTAAGTACCTACCAGGTTTCAAATCAAAACAACCATATAAATTGGGAGGGAAATGCATTCAAATGATTAGTAAGGGAAACACCATGCAGAAAAGCCAGCTCTTAGATCATGAATTCCAGAATCAATTTAAAATCTCAAATGTAGAAGTAAATGTCTAAGATAGTTCTGTTTGTTTGTTTGTTTGATTTAGTTTTTTGAAATAATGTTTCATATAGCCCAGGCTATCCTCAAACTCATCATGCAGCCAGTACTTGCCCTGACCTCCTGATTAAGCTGCCTACCACTTCACAAATTCTTATATTACAGATATGTACCAAGATAAATTAGACAATCTCTCATTTCTTTGTTTTTGAGTAAACAGAGCTCTAGCATTATTCCTGTTTATGTTGCTAACCTTAAATTTTCTGGTTTAATAAAAAAGTTACATCATATTTTCTGCATTTTGGGAAAGATTAGAATCAGAAACTACCATGTGCATGAACTGTGAGTAGATTTTGGGTACTTGGATTTCCAATGATAAAATACAGATCAGGTAAGCTTGATCACCTTGGGTGATTATGCCAAGTGGAAGCCAGTGTGTTAACACCATCCACAGTCATCTAAGAGCTACACAGGAGCCACAGAATCAATTTCTAACACAGGGCATTTACATGGCCATAGGTTGAGTGCCATGGTTCCTTTGTGGACTACTTGAATATTTTCACAATCTGGAAGTAAACATCACCCAGTCAAAGCAAGATAAATGCATTGGTAATGAAGGAAGCTGTAGGCTCTTTTCCGTGATAGAGTTTCTAAAGTACTTACCAATTGCTTTTGTTGTTTTCTGTTGCCTGAAATGAAAACTAGGTGTGATCATTTTGAATAAAAATGGTGTCCAAAGGTCCATAGGGTGAGGCACTATTAGGAGCTGTGCCCTTGTTGGAGTAAATATGTCTTTGTTAAGGGAAGTATGTCACAAGAGAGTAGGCTTTGAGGTCTCAGGAGCTCAAGTTTGGCCAGTGTGTCATTGTCTCTCCCTGCTGCTGTGTGAATCAAGATGCACAACTCTCATGTCCTTCTCCAGCACCATGTCTGCCTGCAGGCCACCAAGCTTCCTGCTGTGACAATGGACTAAGATTCTGATCTATAAGATAACCCCAATCAAATGTTTTCCTTTATGAAAGTAGCCATGGCCATGGTGTCTCTTTATGGTAATAAAAACATTAACTAGGTTTCAATAGAAGTGGGTACTAGAAGTGGGGTTTAGTTGTCCATCCTTACAGGAAGATGGAAGACAGTAGTGCTAAGAGTAATTGGAATTGTGAGGACTTGTCTCAAGATGCTTCAGAGGAGGAAATTATAGTATATGGCCTACAGATTCTTCTTGTTATATTTTGGTGAAGAATGTGACTGCATTTTGCCCTTGTCTGAAAAATCTGCCTAAGGCTAAATTGTAGAGTTTTTAAATTAATTGTGTTGGCAGAGAAATCTCAAAATAGCTGAAGATCTCTAATGAAAGGGAGTTAGTTGAGCAAGGAAAAACATGAAATGTACAGTTCAAGGAGAAAGGGGCACCAGGAAGTGAAATGGAGCCAAAGGGAATGGTGACCTCATGGCAAGACCCCACCCAACTAAGTTTCCAACTTTTGAAAGAAATCAAAGGAAAGGTTAGGCCTGGATGTGGTGCATGACCTTAATCCTAATAGTTCAGAGGCAGAAACAAGTCAGTAAAGATAATCCCTCCATGGCTTCTACATCAGCTCCCGACTCTAAGATCATGTGCTGTTTGAGTTCTTGTTCTGACTTCCTTCAATAACAAATAGCAATGTGGAAGTGTCAGCCAAATAAACCTTTTTCTACCAACTTGCTTTTTGCTCATGGTGTTTCACTACAATAGAAACCCTAACTAACACACACTAGGGCATACCCATCGAAAGAAAGAGAATAGTATGTGTAAGTGCATTTCAAACTAACATGGCTTCCAATGTTCCCTTCAGTTCAAAGTCTTCCTGAGAGATGATCTAATAGCTATTTCTCCCTGCTAAACTGACTTAATTTCAAGTTAGAAAAAGCAATCTCCTTCTGACCTTCCTTTGGGTCGTTGAATATCCCTGACCTTTATGACTTTCGGAATGATATTTTGTTGCTATAATAAAATAGGGTAAACTTTAATGCTATTTTACTCAATAAAGGCTCATTTCTAAGTAAATACCATAGGCTTCCCTCACAAGTTCACAGTTAATGAGACCAAAAGTAGCCAGTGAGAGCGAACATGGCATTCCCAAACTTATTTCACCTGATTTTCATTTTCTTTTTCTTTTTCTATTGAATCACGGTTCAGTAGAGCTCAAAAGCCAAACTTGAACAGATTTACTATGTGACCTTAGGCACAGATCTTCTCTCGGCACTTGGTATCTGTATGAAGTAAAATGTTAAAAAGTTTCTTAGAGTCATTTTCTGTTTGTAATCTTGGACAACTGTCTCAGCCCTTAAGAAATCTGCCAGACTCTAAGGTGAAGTCTTCTCTTTCTCCAACTGACTCTTGAAGAGTTAGTGTATGACCAGTCCATTGATGAGTTAGTGTAACACCTCAACCCTCTGTATGATAGATACAAGGTCAGAAAGCTTATTCATGTCTTGGAAAAATAATGTTCCATCAAGCACGTGGATCTAGGGTTGCATCTGCATGCAGCAGATCACCTTTGTGAACTAAAAATTCATTGAGTACTATTACATTTTATAGAAATCATGTGATCCAAATTGTGAAGTCTACAAGAGGCACATACTGTACATCCCTCTTTAACTATTAACATGGCCAATTATGAACCATGTCCAACCTTGTACGTTGCACATAGCAATTTTCCTTAACAGTGTTTACAGCCTATAGGTTGCAATCATTTTACATTTCTTTTTCTACATTGATTTTCCTTCCCTTTTGTGCTTACAAAAAGCTAATTAATTTAGTACCATCAAATACAGCTAGTTGATATTTTTTCTCTAAGTGATTTTTTTCTAAAAGTGCAATGATTTCTTCTTTTTAATTAAAAACCAAGTTGTTAATACATGAGACATCAATAAACAGCTCAAAACAGAATCCTAAAGTCATGAAGTTTCAAATAATTATGGTAGAAATTTATGCCATTTTAGTAAGTTCATTCATTTCACAGTAGTACTTTGCTACACAGCTAATACTTAGGCAAAATTCGGACTGAAAAAGTAAGCATTTTATTCCTCACACTGGATTCAGAGAGACTTGAATATCTCCAATGTCATACTCTCTAGAGCATATATTGGGAACCCTCCATTGGAAACTCTTCCAGGTTTTGGATACTCTCCAAAGTTCTAGCTATTCAAATTTATATTCCACACATAAACCCATCTTTCATAAATCCAAGGGGATATAAAATTTCTCAATGCAGATAAAAAAAAAACAAATGACAGAGTAACATGAGCTAACACTTAGTGGTGGAATATGGCATGTTTCATCAAATACACAACAAAGAAACTCAGAAAAGCAAAAACTTTAGCAGGCACAAAATATTCCCAAACTCTTTTCTATCCCTGCTGCATGACGTCACTGCTGGTATATAGTAACCTCGGTCTTCTGCCTTAATTATAATCTCAAGAGGTAATATCAGATACTTTCAATACTTTTTATATGTTCTTGGGAAAATATGATGACATTGAGTTCAAATGTGCAAGGTTAGATAAAAAAGTAACAGGCATGTTTATATCAAACATAGGCTAGCTTCCTATTTAACACAAAACTCACACAAAATGTTCGGTCAACACAAGACAGAAAACTGTTCTGTGTTGGATTCACCATGACAATGAAGTGTGCATAAGCTCATATAATATATACTTTAAACAGAATTAGGGGGAGGAACCTAGAGAAACCATGTCTACTTGCAATTTCCATCAGATATTAGGATTTTGGAGCCAAATTCAAGAACAGATGATAAGAAAGGTGATGGGCAAAAGTCTCCAAATGCTGTCTTCTAAGGAAAAAGGCTAGACTCTAGGCCAAAAAAAAAAAAAAAAAAAAACAATCTTGGCTTCTTGAGCCACAGAGGACACTTGGGTACCCAAGTGGGTAATGATGGTCTTTACTCCATCTGCAATTAACAAACAAAAACGTAATTCTGACTTATGAAAAACGGTCAACAGACACATGGTCATCTTTTCACATTGAAGTTGATGTGCAGATACATTCAGCCAGCTTCCTTTTTACTGGGTAGAACATCAGGGAAAAAAAAAAGTATTGAGTTGGAGAAAGTCTTCAAAAGAACCCTTTGCAGATCAAAGGGACATGTTTTCAAATATTTTCCACTATGATACCTTGTACATTGTCTCCTCTCTGCACCCAACTTCCATCATATCCCCTTGCCTTCTTGGAAAAACAATCCTTTTAAGTGATTAAGTGCTTCTCATACTTTAAGCGGCTGCAGTATGAATTCTTATTGGCCATTCTCACTTGTGAAGTCAGGAAGAAAAAAAGAAAACGAGACATTCAGAGCTTGGTAGAGTTGGTAGAGTTGGTAGAGTTGATAGAGTTGGTAGAGTTGGTAGGAGCAAGTTGCAATGCTTCTGTCTATAGGGTTGACCCCAAGGTGAAACAACATTAGATAGTGAACAGACTGTATAAATCAGCAGCCTCTACTTGATTTCCATTTGAAGACATGTCTAACTGAGGAAAGCATGGATAGCTACATGCTCTACTTCTTAGTGATGGATGGATGGTGTGTTGGTGACCTGTCTCCTGACAAAAGCCCCGACTTTGTGAGGGCACATTTCACCATGTAAGGTAAATCTTGGTGGTGGAAGCTGGAGGTGGCTTGTCACACTGCATCTGCAATCAGGAAGCAGAGGGCGGGGACTGCTAAGCTCACCTTCTTCTTTGAGGTGTCAGCTTGTGGACTAGAACTGCCCACAATAAGGTAGGCCTTCCCACTATAATGAGTTAATTGAACAAGTCAAGATAATCCCTTTCAGGCCTGCACAGGGGCTTGTCTCACAGGTTACTCTAGGTCTTGTAAAGTTGACCTACCATTATAGATGGTAGGTAACTGTGTAATATATATAATAAAAATATAATAATAAAATAAACAATAAAATAATATATAATAATACATAATAAATAGTGTCAAACTCCTATTTCTTGGTATATAAAATGCAAATATACTCACATCACAAAATAGCTGGGTTGAAAACTGCACATAGAAATGGCTACATAACACTATGTCTGGAAGACAATAAAGATGGATAAAGACTGGAGACTCCAGAGAGAGGCCTTCTAGACTTAAAATTTTCTCCACTACTAGCTAGTTGTATGACTCAGGAACACTTAACTTCATGGTGTTTCAATTTCTTTCATGAAAAATTCAGAGGATATGGTGATGAATGGTGCTGAGCATACCTGGCAATTCCTGAGTGCCAGCTTCTATGTGTACGGTGTCGCTACTGATGCTAATGTTGAGTCATAGCAATGACAACACCTTGACTAAAGCAGGAAGTTGTAAGAGCAACCAGAAGGAAGAAAATGATAGCATTGGCCAAAGTAACTTCTAAGAAAGGAAGGAAAATGCTGTGCACCCACAGTCCCACTAACTCATGGGCAGTTGTTTAGAAATGAGTTCTTTGAAATAATAAGGTGGAAAGGCAGTTTTAGAAACACTGCTTTTTGATGTATCCTATGCTCCAGTCCAGTCCAATAAGTGCAGATCTCACTCTTCATCATCTTTCTTTTACAGAATAAAGAGACCATTACAGAAAGCCACAACTCATAAAAATACAGAGAACAACGAACCATGGGTGCCTAGCCCCAAATGATATGGCCACACCACAACACTTATACCTAAGCCTCAGGAAACCTGGAACAGGGGCAGAAAGATTATAAGAGCCAGAGGACCAGGAAATCTGATATAAGATCATGCCTTCGAGCTTTGACAAGGAGGTATAGGAACAAAGAGAGGGAAAACAACATAGATTTTAATTAAAATGTAAAAACATATCCAACATATTATTTAGATTAAAATGTCAAAGAGATAAAGATAATTAGTGGTTTGTGAAAGGATATGGTGTGTTCTCCAGTTAGACCAACACTCTTACACACTGGGTCTTCAGTGTCCAGTCTCTGTAAATACATCCCCAACTCCACTCAGGATTGCCTGTGGTTCTGAAGGAAAAGGGCCTAGAAAAAAATCTCTGGAATGGTCAATAAGACTATGGATCAATCAGGAAAGGGTCATTTGTGGTGCTCCTCAAAGAGATTCTGCTCTTGTGGTGTTTGCTATAAACTGTAATGGTGTTTGGATTAAAGGAAAAGGAAATTCTTAATTATCAGACTATTGACAAATTATGTAGGGAAAATGATTTGTCCTCTCTGTATTCTGGAATTTTCTGCTTCATATTAATCTTAAACCCATTGGGGAAATGAGGTCACAGCAGAACAATAGTAGCTATATTTTCATTGCTAGTGCTCCCACAATGTACTAGCACATTATTTAATGTTTTATATGCCTCATATCTCCTCTCTTCCCCTAAATACTCTATGAAGATAGCACTATGGAGAAAAATTGAGGTTTAAAGAAATTATCAACTAGTCCAAGGTTTATACATCTAGAAATACTGAATCCAGGGTGTAAGTAAATTGTGCCTGAATCTAGGAATAGTACATTAAACGCATTTGGTGTACCAAGTTAAGGATCTTCTTTTAAATCTAATAAGAAGGTTTGGGAACACAAAGAAGGAAGTAATTTTTGCAACAGGTCCCTGAAGGTGTCCAATCTAATCGAGAGTGTGTTCACCCATTTAGCCTTCACAGATTGTCTTCGTTAGGGTTTCCATTGCTGTGAAGAGATACCTTGACCACAACAACTTATAAAGGAAAGCGTTTGATTGGGACTGGCATACAATTTCAGAGGTTCCGTCTATTATCGTCATGGAAGGAACTATGGTAGCATACAGACAGACATGGTACTATAGGAAGAGCTGAGAGTTTTACATCTTGATACCCATGTAGCAGAAAAATGTGAGCTACACTGGGCATAGAGATTAGGCATATGAGACCTCAAAGCCTGCCCTCATAGTGACACATCTTCTCCAATAAGGTCACATCTTATCCATCAAAGCCATACCTCCTAATAGTGCCAGTCTCTATGGGCCAAGCATTCGAAACACAAGAGTCTATGGTGGCCATTCCTATTCAAACCACCACGCAGATGACAGGATATTCACCTCATCTGACTCTCCCAGAAGTAGATGACCCATACCAGTCACTTATATCCTGCACAATCTTGAATTCCATTGAAGTGTATTAGTCAATTTTTTGTGGTCTATGGAGCAACTGAGAAACCTTCCTCCATATGCAAAAATGCATGGGGGAGTCTTTTCTTGCAGTTAATATTATTCTTTTTTTTTTTTTTTTTCCGGAGCTGGGGACCTAACCCAGGGCCTTGCGCATGCTAGGCAAGCGCTCTACCACTGAGCTAAATCCCCAACCCCTGTTAATATTATTCTTAAAGGTAACATTTAAACATACAAGGGGTGGGAGGAGAATGGAAGGAGGGAATGGGAGAGACACACGGGGAGAGAGCGAGAGCAAGAGAGCGAGAGAGCGAGAGAGCGAGAGAGCGAGAGAGAGAGAGAGCGAGAGAGCGAGAGAGCGAGAGAGCGAGAGAGCGAGAGAGCGAGAGAGCGAGAGAGCGAGAGAGAGAGAGAATAAGCCTTTCCTGAAGAAGAAAAAGTCCAAGGTAGAGAGGGTGGTACAGGCAACCATGACCCATGATAGGTGGGCTCCATAGTAGCACTAAAGGTGAGGCTGGCCCTCTCAGAAGTGCTACAGCACAAGCTATACGGAGAGGCTGTTGCTGCCGGCTTCCACTACTGTCTACCAGAGTGCAGGCAAAGGATGTCATTAATAATCATTAGCACGGGGCTACAGGTGCTCCAGCAGATGTTGCCTGGCAGGAAAATTGGCAGCATCTGAGAACACAAACCAGGAAGTAATTTTCATCATGGGACAAGTCCCAAAAGATGTCCAACCTAATTCAGAATGTGTTCACTCTTCTGGCCTCAGATGGTGGGAATTTCACCTCATCTGACTCTCCCAGGAGGTAGATGCCCCGTGCCTGCATCTTCCTTGTGTCACAAAACACCCATAAGCTTGAATCCCATTGAAGTGTATTCATATATTTTTATGTGTTTTTTCCTCCTCCTCCTCTAGGAGGATGATAAGGTTATAGAGAAAATGCACCATCTTCCCTTTAATTTTGTGCTTCTAGAACATGACCTATGCCTAGTTATTATCAGATGAATGAGTGTACAAATGGAGAAATGAGGCAGAAGATCAGTGGATGGCACATGGAAATGGCAGCCTGTAAGGGACGTTTTTCAATTAATCTTCACCTTCAAATTTGACATCCTCAAAGCTGACCTGGGGAACACTCCACTTTCAGAAGAGCATCACCTTTGAAAAACAACTTATCACTTTGCAATGTGGCTGCAGAGCCATAATCCTATTTAATCCTCAAACCAGTCTTTTTGTGACACCTGGAAAAAGTGTGATCACAAATCTTGAAAACAGATCGCAGAGAACGAGTGACTTTCCTGATGTCGTGCTCTAAATACTGACATCAAATTTTAATCAAACTTTCATACTGGCCTCATGCAGGTTCTTCCTCCACTACTTTACACTCTTTCCCCAAAACTACTTCACTGTAACTAGGAAAGCAGCCCTCACTCACAATGACCACAGCTGGGAAGACAAGCTGACCAGAAACCATTGCAACACTGGAAAATATCATCCTGAGTGAGGTAACCCAATCACAGAAAAACACACATGGTATGCACTCATTGATAAGTGGCTATTAGCCCAAATGCTTGAATTACCCTAGATGCACAGAACACATGAAACTCAAGACGGATGATCAAAATGTGAATGCTTCACTCCTTCTTTAAAAGGGGAACAAGAATACCCTTGGCAGGGAATAGAGAGGCAAAGATTAAAACAGACACAGAAGGAACACCCATTCAGAGCCTGTCCCACATGTAGCCCATGCATATACAGCCATCCAATTAGACAAGATGGATGAAGCAAAGAAGTGCAGGCCAACAGGAGCCGGATGTAGATCTCTCCCGAGAGACACAGCCAGAATACAGCAAACACAGAGGCGTATGCCAGCAGCAAACCACTGAACTGAGAATAGGACCCCCGTCGAAGGAATCAGAGAAAGAACTGGAAGAGCTTGAAGGGGCTCGAGACCCCATATGTACAACAATGCCAAGTGACCAGAGCTTCCAGGGACTAAGCCACTATCTAAAGACTATACATGGACTGACCCTGGACTCTGACCTCATAGGTAGCAATGAATATTCTAGTAAGAGCACCAGTGGAAGGGGAAGCCCTGGGTCCTGCTAAGACTGAACCCCCAGTGAACTAGATTGTTGGGGGGAGTGCGGCAAGGGGGGGAGGATGGGGAGGGGAGCACCCATTAAGAAGGGGAGGGGGGAGGGGGATGTTTGCCCGGAAACCGGGAAAGGGAATAACACTCGAAATGTATATAAGAAATACTCAAGTTAATAAAAAAAAGGAAAGAAAGAAAGAAAGAAACCATTGCAACACAAAGCCAAGGCTCTTAAGCTTCCCTTCCTAGCCTATTCATTGCTTTTCATTGCAGATAACTGAGGTCTCTGCTCCTTTAAGATTGGTGAACAGAGAGTGGGATTTAGGATAAAGAAGCAATGTGTACCCCAAGACACGTGAAATTCCGTGTAGGTACAGGATGATATATTTTCCATTCTGTAGAGCTAACCACCTACTAAAGTTTGAAGGTGTTTGAAGGTAGAAAAAAAATGTTATTTTGTTACCTAATCTAAATCAAGAGAAGCTACATGTCTGTAGATGCAAGACAATGAAAGGACAGGCTTGGACAACTGTATATAAGCCCCAAAACTCCACACAACATAGCAAAAATGAAAGGGTTTGCCAGGAGCGAAATTGAATATTAAAATGACAGCTGGGTTTGAGTTCCGTGGGCGGCGCTTTATTCTTGGGGTCCAGTTAGGAGCAACAGGACTCAAGCAACTGCAAATTGCTGTGGCATGAAAGGCACAGGTAAATAATGAAAGGGACTGGATGATCTGCATCAGGAAGGACCCAATCAGAAAAGCAAAACCAGGAGAGTAGACTAGAACAGCAAGGTAACAAGAAATCAGCTTGTGAAATTATGGGATCTGAACAAGCACCAAGTTCCACAAGGTGGTTTGCATAAGGGAAGGCTGTGGATTAGCTTGAAGTCCACAAGCACAGGGTGAATGAAGCTTGCTGTGCACAAGTCTATCTGTCATCTCTCCATCGGCCTCCCCGCCTTCCTGCTCTCTGCAAGTAAGTCTTCTTTTAAAGACTTCCATTAGACTAAAGAAAACTTACTTATGGTAACTCCAGTAATTCAAAGGAGAACATCTTATCTGGACTACTCACAAACCCACTACGAGAGCCTAATTAATGGGATCTCTACAATAAGATAGTCAACACATATCCTAATGTTTCTGGAGGCCCCCACAAGAAAGCAAAGAATTAAGTGCTTGCCACAAGGAAAGCCCCAATAGTCAACAGAGATGTCTGCAAAAGACATTAAGCATGGAAACCCTCCTCCCTGATACAGCATTCCCATGGCAGTCCCAGACAGGCACTGTTTAGAACTTCTTCAGAACGATCCTACTCCCTGTCTTCCAGGGATACGCACAGCTGAACTGGCAGATACTTTGTTTAATGTGTATGGAAATCTGACAACCTCCCTATATGTTCTCCTTTCCCTTCTTAAGCATTGATTTGTTTAAAAAAAATGCATGCCTGACTGTCCCAACATCAACTTCCTAGAGAACCAAAGTAGCCCAGTGGTGGCTGTGAGAGTAGTGATGCTGCGATCGCTCTTCTTCATTGGCAACTTGGCTACATCTGGAAGGAACTAAAATCTACAAAGCTAGGTACACCTGTGAGGGATTTTTCTGAATTAGATCATTTGAAATGAGAAGACCCACCTGGACCTTTTGAGGTGAAAAATCTACCTTTAACTTGGGCCCTACCTTCTATTGTGTATAGAGGACGGGAAAGAAGGTAGTTCTTACTCTTTAATTGACTATCCTCGCTCTCACATTAGAGTCCATTTCAGCAGCTCTCAATGGTCTCAAATGACCTTTGCACAGGGGTCACCTAAGACCACCAGAAATATCAGCTATTTACATTACTGTTCACTACAGTAACAAGATTACAGTTCTGAAGTAGCAACAAAAATGATTTTATGTTTTGAGGGTCACCACAACATGAGGAGCTGTACTAAAGGGTGGCAGTATTAGGAAGGTTGAGAACCACTGGTCTCCTCCTTTGATATTGTGGCATGAAGGCCAGTTGAGTTATCCAGGTATATGGATTGAAAAAGAACTAGATTCTAAGGCTTTCCCATAGTAGATAGCCATTGTTGGACTTCTGGACCACAGTCTGTAAACTAATGTAAAGAATCCCCTACACACACACACACACACACACACACACACACACACACACACACACACAGAGAGAGAGAGAGAGAGAGAGAGAGAGAGAGAGAGAGAGAGAGTTTTATTCTTCTAGAGAACCTTGGCTAATATAGAAGCTAAGGTAAACCTACCTCTAGCCCTTAGTCATGTAACCTATAGCATAGACAATTACATACAGTACAAAATATTTAATAATCATACTACGTGATTGGATTACTATTTTATGTATCAATTATACTATATCTTTGACATTGGTTTATAATATACTTTTACTAAAATATTTACTGTAAAAGAAAATACAAAGGGAGAAATAACAAAGCCAGGAAGACTACTACATAATATACAGTGAAAAGAAGTGGGAACCGATGAGCAGAGAACTGTAGAAACCTTCCCAATAAAGCTGAGCTCGATTGTAGAGACAGAAATTATTCATTTACTGACAACACCAGGACAAGTATATAATGGAATGATTCTCCCAGTTCTTTGTCAAAGCTACCTACGGCCACTTAGTTGAGTTAGAGTTAAACTCACATTGGACTCTTGACCGTTGAAGTAAGATTTATTGAGTGTGGAAGATTATGTATAATCGTCCCAAACTAAGCTCCTCACTCACGCCTCAGATCATAAATTGCAAATGATGTTGCATCCTGGGGAAAACGGCAGGCCAGTTGTATTCTTAAGTATTGAAAGGATATAGAAAAGATAGTCAGTGTAGCTGCTTTTATTTCTCCCATCATCCCTTGCAGAAACTGAGTGGCCGCTGGAGGCCTGACCCCTACAACAAACTGTCTTTAGCCTTTTCATAGCCACCACATAGGCTAAGCTGTCCTCAAAGCCGACTAACTTGGAATGCAGTGAGTGATAAGCAGCTAGGGTTTGATAAGGGCCTTCTTTCCGTGCTCAGCAGAAAAGAGGAGTCAACGCAGACCACATGCTGATATGTACCACAATTTTGCCACCATGCTATGCTAACACTGCTTCTTGTTTCATAATCCAAATCTAAATTGAGGCAAACTATGCGAATATCTCAATATGACACAGTACTGACCCACCTGACTGAACAAGCATGCAGGAATCTCAGTAACTACACACAGTTCAAAAGTTTCATGGGTCTACTCCAAAATAAAGTCTTTAGGGGTCAGAAGCAACTGAAAAAAAAATCCCTCTAAAGGAAAAGACAACACAGAGAAAGAATAAAAGAGGACCTTTTTCTTCTGCCACATACCAAAATCAACCCAAAAATGGACTAAAAGCCTAAAACCGAATCTGAGACCTTGAAGCCATAAAAATTCCAGATGAAAACACAGAGCACAAACTCCTTGACATTGACCTTGACTACGAGTTCTTGGATACAGTATCGAAAGTACACGCAATAAAAGCAAAAAGAGATTATCAGGATTACACGATCACCACAGGCCTTTGAAAAGCAAAGACAATCAATGGAATAAAGAAACAACCTACAGAGAAAATGTGAGTTAGAGAAAAAAATTGAAAGCCAGAAATCTGATCCAATGTTATGTGTATAACAAACAAGACATTTCTACAGCTCATTCATAAAAGAAATTCTTAGTATATATCTATAAAGGACTGAAGTAGCCTACAGATATATAATAAGATGTCTGCAATGAATGGACATGATTTGTCCCCCAAAGAGTCACCAATTAGATGGTTGCTTCCACTGTGTTTAGGAGGTGGTGAGTGAGACTCTTAAGAGCTGTGCCTATAGAAAAGGTCACAGCCCTTTGAGCTGTTGTTTACCTTAAGAAAAAGTTCTGTTATCTGTGATGACTCCGATGAACCTGAGGATATGTCAATATAAGTAAATAATCCAGACAGAAAACAATACTACATGGTAATTCATGTGTTACTGTGTTACTTTCTAACATTGTGACAAAAGTGTCTTTGATAATAAACTCAAAAGAAAACATTTTACTTTGGATTACAGTTTCAGTAGATTCAGTTCAGTTCGGTTAGACACTAGCTACAGAAAGAATTTCGCTAATTATTTTGGGACCCCTGGTTATTTCTCAGGAGAGGTTATTATTGAACCCTAAGCCCAGCCACCCTCCTTTGATTTGCTATTGGTTAATATCTCTTTCTCTCACGTGTGCTCCCACCACATGAGGAGGGCATCCACTGTGAAATGATGTAGTCAAAGAGGTTCGAACATGAGACCGATGGTATGTTACTGCAAGTATCAACATTAATACTTACATTAATATAAGTATTGTATTAGTTTTATATTTTTATTAATATAAGTATTATGTTAGTTATGTAAGTTAATATGAGTATTAAATATAAGTATATTAACATTAATATTAGCATAATACCATGACGTTTGGGTTTTCAGCTTCCTAAACTGTAATCTAAATAAAACTCTCCCCCCTGAAAGTACTCAGCCCTAGATATTTCACTCTAGCAACAAAAGAACTAGCAACTATATGAACTCAATGTCACTTATCATCATGGAAATCAAAAATCAACAAAGAAAAATATTGCTCACACCTGTTAGGAGGAACAGTATGGAAAAATAAAAGACCAATTTTCGTGAGGGTGTTTTCACTGGTGTGAATTCGATTTGGGGCCTCAAGAAACTTAAGTAACTACCATGTAATCCAGCAATCTCACCTCCCAATAAAATACTCAAAAACAAATTCAAATCAGGAATTCAAAGAAACATTGGTACCTACCATTATTTACAAAAAAATATTTACAAAAAAAAATAAAAAAACAAAACAAAACAAAAAAAACAAGAAATGTACGCAACGTAAATGTGGATAAGTTAATAAAGGAAAGTGTGATATGTAACACGCGTGGTGTGATAGCAGTCACTTTTAAGAGAAGAAAAGGCCCTGCTCTCTGAGACAACATGGATTAGCATGAGGAAAGGTTCCAGCCTTCTGATGTGAAGTAGATAGAGCATGCAGGAAAAGGTCATGCTGTATAAATGATCCCTAGTGTCTAAATCTTTGGTGAATGCCCATTAAGCTTTCTCGCTCTGTCCTTTTCCCCACTTGGCAATATAGTACTTCTTACATTCTCTTGTTTGGCTTGCTGCCACCATATGTTCCTGCCCATTACCAGGACGTAAGGACTTGGAGCTTCTGCAGAGGTCATGTCTGTATCAAATGCTGAAGTCCACAGACATCCAGCACCCGTCTCAGCTCTGGTTTCTGCTTCTTGCACTCCGGCTCGCTGAAGAGATGGCAGCCTGATCCGCCTTCTTAAGTGGGGCTGTGTCATTGATCCCTTGCTAAGTGGAGGCCTATGCTTTTAATCCCACGGAAAGTTTCGCCACTGCCACTATGTTCACATGCCCATTTTTCCCGCAATTAAGGGTGGCAGCTGACAAGCCTGGCTAATATCAACTGACTGATTCAATTTATCTAATTGGAAATTTACTGCCTCTTTGTGGTAATTGCTTTCTGATAGGTGTTAATGGGTAATGCAAATATCATCAGAATCATAAGTGGGGCTGTATTACCCTCTCGCGCTTGTTCCCACATCTCCTTGTCTGCCTTAATCTGCTACCTTCATGGCTTTGACAAGGATCTAAGACACGGCTTGTAGGTTCTTAAACACTCATTGCCATAGAGCCATGTAATATTCATCATAAACTATACATAGTTGCTGGGTTTTCCTGCTCTATCTGCTACATGTCAGAACGCTGGAGATTTTCCAGCTTTCCTTGTAGAGAAGTTTTTTCATATGCTAATTTTGCAGGCTTTGTGTAAGGCCTAGGTCTCACTCTCCACCCTATTCTGTCTAGACTCTCCTGCAAGAGTCATGGTCTCAGAATCTTCTGGATAGCTGAGTTACTGCTTGCTGCCATTGAGTGCCATCACCTTCCGCCTCAGAGGGAGCTTGGAACTCTCCCAATTTTACCTGGAGACGAAGATTTCTATCTACTGAAATAGAAATGGGCTGGTATCCCTGCATCACGAGAAATTCAGTTTAGAACAGTGGCATCAGAACAATCAAAGTTGACAAGAAGGTCAAGCAAGACAAGGTCCAAATAAAAGTAACATGATTATAGCAACCAGTGGTGTCAAAGGGTGAGATCTAGGAAAATCGCGCCTGGGTTTTTGTTCCTAAGAGAGCTGTCCTTATGTGGCTGGCTCATAGTAGTGAGATCTCTTAGATTGGAAATAATAAATAAAATAATAGTGGTTATATATTAAGACTGTGGCCAAACAAAAAGAATAATTCTCAGAAGGAATCCAATAGCAGGGTGGATTTTTCAGAACAGAGTGTGAGATTGTAATCACCGAGTATGGATTCTTCCATTAGGGTCAAAATAGGGGGAAAAGAAGGGAAGAAAACTGAACCATAACGGGAAGTTAAAACTCCTGACAGACTGATAAATAAGACACAACTTTACATTAGAAATGAACACATCAGTTTTTCTTGTTTGAAGAGAGGTTTTAAATCTCTGGATAGCTTATAACTCTTCCCACCCTATGATCCCACCAACAACTTAGGGATCAAATGACCGTTTTACAGGGGTCACACAAAACCATTGGAAGAATCCAGTATTTACATTACAACTTATTCATAACAGTAGCAAAATTACAATTATGAAATAAGAACAAAAATAATTTTATGGTTGGGGGGTCACCACAGCATGAATAACTTTCTTAAAGGGTTAAGAAGCTTGAGAACCACTGGTTAATAGGTTTAAGAAGGTTTGTTTTTTAAGATGCTCTGGAGGTCCTAGAGACCCAAGAGGGAGAAGTTTTATTTTTGAAAAATACCTTTTTGCATTTCTCTCAGACCGGGTGGGATATCCTTGGGAAAGTGTCAGCATGTACAAGAAGATACTTCTAAGTTTGAAAAGGATTATTATTTCCCTAGCTGCATAGCTTACCTTAGCTAATATCCACACATTCCTGAGTAGTTGGAGAAGTCATGTGTGAGTCTAGAAATGTCTACTTTTGTTGTTGTCATAGTTGCTGTTTGTGTTTTCAGACAGGGTTTCTCTGTGTAGCTCTAGCGGTCCTGGAATTTGCTTTGTGGACCAGGCTGGCCTCATCTGTCTTCCAAATCAGAGAAATAACTGGAAGAGCTCGAAGGGGCTCGAGACCCCTTATGAACAACAATGCCAAGCAACCAGAGCTTCCAGGGACTAAGCCACTACCTAAAGACTATACATGGACTGACCCTGGACTCTCACCTCATAGGTAGCAATGAATATTCTAGTAAGAGCACCAGTGGAAGGGGAAGCCCTTGGTCCTGCTAAGACTGAACCCCCAGTGAACTAGATTGTTGGGGGGAGGGCAGCAATTGGGGGAGGATGGGGAGGGGAACACCCATAAAGAAGGGGAGGGGGAGGGATTAGGGGGATGTTTGCCCGGAAACCGGGAAAGGGAATAACACTCGAAATGTAAATAAGAAATACTCAAGTTAATATAAAAAAATATATATATATATACCACCACTGCCTGGCTTATAAATGTCTCTTAACTTACAGGGGAGAATTCTAAATGTTATGCTTTGATTTTAGACAATTAATAGATCAATTCCCAAGGATGGGTTGATGGCAATCTTTGACTTTGGGGCACTCTCATCGACATTTGTTATTATACTAGTTTCTTTCTAATGGGTCCTATCTATTGATTAAGATAGAGAAAAATATTAAGAAAATTATCATATAGATAGATATAGAGATAGATAGAAATAGAGATGATATAGATGATAAAGATAGGGAGAGATAGCGATAGATGATACAGATATAGATGATATAGATAGACATAGATATAGATATTGGTAGATTGTTAAGCCACTCTGAGCTTTTGGTGGGTGAATGAGTGTCTCTGCACCCACCCAAGAGCTCTGGATTCACGAATGAAAAGACACACACACACACACACACACACACACAACCTTTACATTTTAATATGCCTAACTTGCTCAATGGCTGGACACTTCCAAACCTCCCCCACTGCTAGCACACACTCCCCTCTGGTACTCCTCAGTTAACACTTTCTAAATGTATATTTTTATCTTTGCTGCCCTGTTTCCTTCTAGGCAGCCCTCTCATGTGGCTGCTTTCCCTTTGCACCTACATTTCGGCCATCTCACCCTCCTCTCCTTCATGGTGTGGTCCGTCCTATACCCTTCTTGTGGCAGACTCCCCTCTTCTCTCCTCTGTGTTTCTTGCTCAGGAATCCTAAAAGGCCTGCCTTCATCCCCTGCTTTTATTTCCCAATCAAAGTCAACTGGAGGCAGACTTCCTTTAGCCATGTGGGATGGGACACTGGGACACTGCAAATGGTTTTTTTTTTGGGGGGGGGGGTAACATAATTAGCATGACAACACAAGCCACTACACACACACATACACATACAAACTCGAGTTAACCAAGAAGCCTCAATGCTTGCCTGTAATTGCTTGCATTGGAGCTCCATTTGGGAACCTTAGGAAGTATCAGGCTTTCAATTACAGCCATCACTGGAGTTGAAGTCTCATCCTCCCTAAGAGTAGGAAGCATTACCTCCTCACCCTCACCGGGGCTTTTCTTATTTGTAAAGGACACAAATCCCTGTTTCTTAGAAATTCCAAGAGGGCGGTTCTAATGCCCTGGCCAGTCTCCTGAGAACTGTGGCAAGAATTCCCCTGTGCAGTCTTGTTCTTCAGCCTAGGCTATGATCTTCTTAGGGAACCAAGTTGGTCCATATGGCTAGGGCCATCAGCTGGGCCTCTTCTTTTGCCTGTAGTTACTTCCATTGGGTCTTTTAGACTCCCTGTTCTTCAAAAGCCAAATCTGAACATTAACTTGGAGTACTGGAAGGTCCTGATCTCTCTTTTTCCTTGAGTTCCTTGCTTATGTTCATGCATATGCATATCAAAGTACAGAGGCAAATTATCATCTCAAACCTTAGGTTTCAGAAACAGGTAAAGGACACCCTTAGATGAAGATAATCACCCATGAGAGTGAGCCTAGACCCCAGAGAAGGATCAACAATCTTATGAGAGTCAGACCATCCCCTCAAACAATAGGGATGTCTTTAGACATTATTACAAAGTCCAAGTAAGACAATGATCCACCAACTAACACCCTGATCAAGACTGTCAAATTATTCCTGCATCTGTTTCATTTTTGTGGTTGTTGCTGTTGTTATCATTATTTTTGTTGCTGTTGTTAAATTAAAAGTTTGTGTCAGTTGACAAAGCTGGTCAACAGTGTGACCAAGCACTTGGTTGTGATAATCTCTGTTGGCCACTGGGGCATGCATAGATTTATATGGTCCCCCATTCTCTTTGCCCGTGATCCATCTGAAGAATTAATCATCGCAAGAGAAATTGCCTTAGACTTTGTCCAACTGTTGTTGTAATTATTAAAAGATAGCCCTTAAACAAATAGCTGGACAGCAATCCCCTTGAGATACCTTCCACAGCCAAAACTGGAGACTTAACTCTTTCTTACTCTTTCTTTTTTTTTCATTAATTTATTTATTTATTCTCTTTACGTCCCAATCGTGCCACCCCTCCCTCCTCTCCTCTCAGTCTGCTTCCTTTTTGCTCCCTCACTCCTCCATTGTTTGGATATTTATCATCCAGATGAAGCAGAGCACTTAAGAGTCACTGTTTCAGGGTCAAACTAAGCTGGGTGGACAAAGTCCCATTAACTCTCAAAGACTTATATCAGTAAGAAATAAAGCAAAATAACTCATAAAAGACTATACTTCCAAGAGATGAATCAGGCTGGAGAGGAAATTTAGAAGCTTTAGCAGCAACACTACACAAAGAATTGGGGACTTATGGGTCACTTGCATAGTGTGGGCTCCTTCATACATGCTCTATTTGTTCAATATTAGCCTTGACCAGAATGTTTCCAATTTTATCTTTTGCCAAGAGGTTTATTTCTTCTGCTAATTTCAAGTCTTTGTATAAGAGCTTCTTTGGGACCTCACTTTCTACCTTCTTTTAACTGTCTATCACAATTCTTCAAGAAGAGGATTCAGTTACACACACTGATCCAAACCCAGAAAAGACCAAGACACATTTTTAATGTAAGTAAGTTGTTGACAATTAGTTGGCCTTTTCTGCTAGTAAAGCTTCATCCATCATCTTCATCCGGGAACAAGACGGAATCTGATTCCTACACTACCATGGTATTTAATCGAATGTCCCTCTTTCCTAAGCATGAAGCTCTGGTTCATGGCCAAAATCACAGAGACAATGGCAGAAAACGATACAGCAGCATCAGAAACAGCCGGACCGATGTAGTATTGCAATGACCTGTGGCTAATAAACTTTCCGTGGCATTATGGCATGGGAAGCTTAGAAGGGCAAACAAAAATAAAACTTATACTGGACAGTCTTTCACGAACCAAAAGCATTTTGGGAAATCATGTACTCTGCCAAAATGAATTAATATCTGTTCTCACAGGGGAGAGAGACTTGGCAGAGCAAAGTTGGGAGCAGGAGCTATAGGAAATAAAACCATTTCATGTTTGTGTCTTTCTTAATTGAGAGTGCTGGATAAAGTGGCTGTATTTGTTGTTTCCTACTCATCGTTGGCTGGGACCCTTCTGGGAAGGCACAGATGTTTCACCCCTAGCTTACAATTTGATGCCCACAGATTGACATTCTCCAAAGATTTCCTTTTCTCTAGTGGCTGCTGAATTATTCACTTTCCCCAAGTGCTTTCTAAGCCTGGCTTGTCATTATTAAGTGTCCTTTCTGCAATACCACCCTCTCTCCCTCCATAATAGAACCTTCTCCTCGATTGTCTTCCTCATTTGCAATTCATTCTCCTAATCATCCCAGCTTTGTCTGGAGTAAAGAGCGCCCTGGACTCTTTCTATATGATTCCTTCTCTCCCTTCAGCTCTAGGAGGGAGAGACAGCAGCTGACTCACTTCAAAAATCCACTTCAAAAATGCATTGTTTCCTGACTGGAAAACACTTTAAATATAAAGTGTCCTAAATATACTTAACTGCTCCTTCGTTTTTTAATATTGGGAGGTATTTTTTTTAAAGACTAATTGAGGTTTAACAATAACACCTTTGGAAGGTTGGAGATTTTTAAATAATTTCATAATGCTACAGAGTTTGCAAATGTCATAGACTAAGAATTGCTTTATCTGCTTTTATTGTCTACCTTAGAAAAACTATCTCTGCTATGTAGATGTGTATGCATATATACATGTCTATGTACATATTAATATAGGTGTATATTTTGTATTTATTATATTTATATATTTATTATATAATTTATGTATCATTGCATAATATTTACTGTAGCAGTACCCAATTACTATTCAATTTGCTCTCCGTGGCAGTGTGTTCCTTGATACCCACCCTAGTGTTCTAGGTTTCTGAATGAAAGACACATACACACAGCCTTCATATTTATATATGCCCTAAAAAACTCAATGGCTGAGCCACTTTCTAACTTCCACATGACTAATCTACTTCTTTCCATTATTACCAAATTATTATTTACTAAAAGTCTATATTTCATCTTTGCTGCCCTAGACCCAGTCAGCAGGCCCTCTTGGGGATGCTCTTCCCCAGCTCCTACATGGTGGCTAAGCTCTCTGTCCCACACCTTCTTGGGCAAGGCATTCTTCTCCTCCTCTCAACATGGTGGATCTCCCTCTCCTTCTGTTTGTTCCTAGCTCAGAATTCCTAAAATGCCTGTGTCTGCCCTACCCAGCCATTGGCTGTCAGTATCTTTATTTACCAATCAGAAAACTGGGGGGCAGGGTCACAGCAAACAGGTTTTTGGGAAACATAATTAGCATGAGAATACAAGCAGCTACAATTTATATTATTATGTAATATTTAATATATATTTTACATAATATAATATGTATATTAATATTGCATATATAAACAGTGTACATATTAATATATGTGTGTATGTGTGTGTGTGTGTGTAGACCCTAAGTGGTGGTTCTTTTCAGATATTATGTTTCCATATATCTACATTTGAAATAGAAACACATGTATACATATATAAATACGTATGCATATCTTATGGGTATTACACCCTGAACATCCCTTGAAAGATCCATAGCTATGTTGAAGAGTTGGCACACAGACTGGCAAGAAGTTAATGGTCGTCCCTATTTACCCTGTTGCACATTAGAACCAGTTACTGGATTCTCTGTACCTGACATAGCGTCTTCTTTACTGATGGGTAAACTTTCGGACTGTGCTAACTCAGTAGACCGCTAGCTTCTACCAACCCTGTAGAAGTGTTAAGGGATGGCTGAGAGTGTCACTACACAACACGTGAAGTCTGTAGAGAGATTTTTTTCTGCTTTGCTGTTACCTCCTACCAACTGTCACCACCAATATAGCTGGTGTAGGATTGATTGATGGCCCTCTTTGATCTGTGACCATAAAAAGTTCATTAAGAATTTCCAGAGTAGGAAACACTCAGGACAACCTGAATCCATGTTCCTTGGCTATGATCTTGTATAACTTATTACCTTGAGAGTACAATCTGTGTTTTGTATCAACAGAATTACATACACACATGAATACACATGTATGTATGTATATATGTATATATATATACTCTCACACACAAATTATTTATATGTTTACACACACACACACACACACACACACACATCTTGACTGCCATTCTATCCATGATATGACTCATGTTCCCATCTACAACCAGTTCCTCCATACATGCACAAAATCTCCCCTCCCTTCTCCTCCCCTGTACAAAGACATACAAGCTACACCTCTCTTACACTATTTCCATTTCTACCTGTGACCTCCTGCAACTTAATAATACAGTAGCTCCTTTTCATTGTCTCCCTTTTCTCTGTAGCTGCTGGCCAATTTTTGATTCCCTATACATAAACCCCCTTAGGAGTTGCCTCTCTCCCCTGCCTTGAACGTCTTTTGTTCCTTCCTTTCCCTGACTCCATGCCAGTAGGTTTGTGCTGCTGTCACCACTGAAATTGTTCTTGTCGAGGTCACAATGCAAGTCTTGGGTCAATACTAATTTTCACCTTATTTGAGGTTACAAACAGTGATTAACACATTTGGTCATAGTTTCTTTTTGATACCTCTCCTTTTCTTTTCCCTAGTACTCCATCTCTTTCTGAGTTTCTTGAGACTCTAACCTTACTTTTATTATTGTATACTAAATCTTATTTAAGCCTGACTTTAGGCCCTAAAGACTTTATCCTCAAATTTCTTAGTATTATTCTCTCTCCCTCCCTCCCTCCCTCCCTCCCTCCCTCCCTCCCTGCCTCCCAAATCTTCTGGTTTTAAGTTCCACTCAGATGCTTATCACTCTGTCAACCTTCTCCTCTGAACTTTATATTCCCATGTCCATGTGCCTAGTGGATGGATGCTTAATAGAAATTTTAGATTTAACATATCCAACATTAAAATAATGACCATCCTTTCCTCACCTAAACCCGTTCTACTAACTACCCTATCTGACTGTCATAAACCTCCAAACTTCCTTGGAGTCATCCTTGAGTTCTTTCTCACCTTGACCAGTTCTATTGCTGTCTCCAGTCCCCCCTGGATTCCATGTGTAGATTACTACTGTGCTGTGGCTTCTTATTTTTTCTTCCTAACCCTACCCTTCCCCCCTCTATATTATGGGCCTGACAAGAGTAATCATAGTGGTCCTTCGAAAATGTTAGCCAGGTCATTGGTGATCTGCTCAAGACCCTCCAATGGCCTGTCATTTCATCACCATAGAAGCCAGAGTTCTTATAGAGTCTTGTGAATGGCCATTTCTGAGCTCTCTGACTAAATCCCTCTACCCTCCCATTCCCTCTGTACTTTTACAGAAACTTTCTCACTATTCCTTAGTAGGTCAGGCATAACCTTTCCTCTGCATACAACACTCTTGCACATCCATCCACACAACCAACTCTTTCAATCTTTGCTCAAATACATTGTCTTTGAGCCCCTTCATCTTTGACCTATCTTGTTTTCTTGTACCATTTGTGAGCTGACTTAACTGACTCATTGGTTACATTCCTTACTGGTCTTTTTCTAACAGAATACAAATTATATGAAAACAAAGAACTATTTTAGTTCTTTTTTTTTTACCACCCTATGCCTGTGCCTAGAAAATATCAATCATGTAGTAAGACAACTTATAAAACTGTGTTGAGTAAAATAAAGATTTAGTTCAGTTCTCCCTGGCTGAGGATTTACTTCACGCACAGCACTGTCCTGGGCACTGTTGAAAAGATGCTGGATGAGCAAAATGCCCTCATAGAAAGTATTGTAGTCGAGTGTTAATAAAGTTATCGTAGCAAATGATGCTTGAAATTCCATAATTAAAGATTAAGGAATCTGCACTCCTATGACCTTGAGCAAAGTATTTAACATCTGTAAGTCCCGAATGCTGTATTTGTATTGTGGGATAATAGTACCCATCTCCTGGCTTGTTGTGAAGACTAAATGAGTTAATCCTTTTTAAAAGGTTCAGTGCCATCTCCCGAATGGAGTAAACAGGAGGGAATGTAAGCTATTATATCCATTTTCTCGAATCAAAATCCTTATCCTCAGTAAAATGCAAAATCATTTTATAGAGATAATGGGTATACTCAAAACCCAAATGGACCAACTGCTAACGCCATGCACACATGATTTAAGACAAGAAGAAAGAGAAATAAGCACGTTAGTTTTACCGTCATCCTCTCAATGAGGCCGATTTTTCTTGACCAGTTCTCTGCCAGTTAATTTAGCAAGAACCAGGAAAAGAAAAATCATTGAAAGAAATGACAGACACAACACCCTCTTAGACGCAAGGGGCATGGTCTTCTTTTGGTTCTTCTTTTCATTCATAAATTCATTTATTAGCAAGACTGAGAACGCCAAGAGGGACTGCAGTTGCCCTGGAAACATTAAAGTGTAATGAAAAGCAGCTGGATACTTCAATACATCCAGTCAGGTTAGAATATTATGGAGTCAGGGTACCAAAAAGACAAACTGTGATTTAAAGATGTATTCCTATCTGAAACGCTGAGAATTAGAAGCTACCAGCGGGCATTGTAGGAAGGAAATAAAATGGAGAAAGAAAGGTCAAGGGTAGAGATGAGAGGAAGACTTCAGGGAAGGAAGTAGCATAAATATAACTGGGCTGGCAGGGAGGAAGGTGCTCTCAAGAGACCCTTTTGCCTCTCGTGCTTTTATGATTTTTTTCCTTCTTTAAAAATTGTTTTTAAATGTTTTATTACTTTATTTTAGAAAAGCAAAGGTTTGCAATTAGTGTACTATACACTTGATGGATCGATTGTAAGATTTTTTAAAATGTACTCAGATTATATCATCATCAAATCCACTTTTCACCTATGCCCTTTTCCCTCCTGCTTGCGTTATACTCTGTTTTAAAGCCACCGAGTCTTTGGGCTGCTGGTATGTAGCTGGGTGTAACGCCATCCACCAGCACTTAAGCTGCCTATCACAGATCACATAGCTGAAGAAAAACAATGTACTCTCTATGGCGGCAGCCATAACAGATTTTCAAAAATCTTCATTAGTTCAAAGTAGAAGATTAATTTTTGGCAATGGTCATTTCCATGTCTGAACTTAGTCATGCTTGCTATAGCCTATTTATTTTTCTTTTACAAGCAGAACAAAAAAAAATGATAGGTATTATATTTGCTAAGTAAAAGTCAGTTCTCAGAAGAGGCTCGAAGGATTTATTGAGCTACAAATATGCGCCAGCTTCCTTAACGTATTTTTACCCGATTTTATTGCTAGAACATGCCTAAGAGTTACATGTTGTCTTCATTTTATAGTCAAGGAAGCAAAGGCTTGGTGACATTAAACTGTCCTAAATCATAAACAGTAAGCAATAGAGAGACTGGAGTGAAAGCGAAGGTTCTCTGTAAACACCAAGACTCAGAGGCGAGCCTTACTTTTTGAGAGGTGCGGGTTTTGAAGCTTGCAGTGTGGACCCAGAGGCACCCAGTACTAGAATCTAAAACTATCAGTTACCGGTATTTCCTGCAGCCGTTCAGAGATTTGAAATGTCCAGACGGATCAACACAGACTAGCATTCAAGTGTGCCTGTCTCCTGCTTCCCAGGAAAGACTCCTGCGGTGGATACCACATCACCAGGAAATCCGTCAGACCGCTTCTTGAAAGCAGGTTTCAGAGGGCACAAGACAGAGAATCTGAGGACTCATGATTCCTGGAGGGAAGAATGAAAAAGACTCCTCTGTTTAACATTTAATCCTGGAGCAACTGCAGACAACCTTACCTGCATTAGTACGGCCATGGCTGGCCCTGGTTCATTAGGAAACCAGCACAGGTGTCACAGCCTGGGCTCATAGCCTGGTGAGCCTAGAGAAGCAAGGCTATCTGTATCCTAGCTCCGTCCTTCTTCCCTTTGTGCTTGTAATCTGACCTCACTCTCCCTCCCCTTTAATCAGTTAGTGATTCTGAATTATAAAAAGCACATTCAGCGATTGATGACTTTGAGGCATAAAGACCAAGGTCTAATCAGAGACGGAGTTTGTATCGCAAAAGCTAAGGTTAGCCCAGAAAAACTAGAACCACGTCCTCTTCTAACCAGACGGACTTCCTGGATTACGGCATAAAAGAGGAAAGACTGCAGAGAGAGAGAGAATGCCTGATCCACCCTGAAAACCTAATAAGGATTTGCAAGAGAGTTATTTTGTTGTTGTTTGTTTGCCCTTCTTTTGTTTTGGGTTTGTTTTATTTTATGGTGGGGTAGGAGGGGGTGGAGTGGCAGTATTCTAAATCATGGCTCTTATTTCACTAAGGGGGAAGAGAATATCAAAAGAGTTTGGTTGGTTCAAACCAGCTAGGGACGTATTTCTTCCTGACACCTAGTATTATTCAAATGACAGCAGATATGACTGAAAGCATTTATCACACTCTCTGACTCACTTTAATCTCCCGCAAAGGAAGCTGCGCTCGGCGCGCACCGGGCAGGAGGGGGCGAGGATGAGGCTGCAGACCAGGCTGCCAGAGCGGAGCATTGATTTTTTTTCTTTTTTCTTTTAGATGCCAAAAATAGAACCTGCTTCAGTTTCCAGCCTGCCTGGGGTCCTGAGGTAGATTACGAGCTGAACAGCACCAGTGCAAGGAGATGTTTCCAGACAATCAGACTGCTTATACACAGGGCATTAATTTTCCAGAACGTGTCACATTGCCCAATCAAAATGGCTTCCTCTTTAAATAAAGCTTACGTTGTCGGAGGCAGCATTCACAGTTCCGAATAGCAATAATGACCTCTGCTTGCAGGGCATGTTGTCGGAATTAGCACCTGGGTAGGGTTAAGGATAGAAAGCACAGCTGTGCCTAACTGGTCATTAATCCCAAGTAAATACCCAGCAACTCGATGTCTGCAGCTTTAGGATAAACCTGAAATCAAAGGGCCTCCTCAGACCAAGCAGATTTGGTACAAGCAAAGCTAATGACCTCAATAGTCTGTCCCTGTGGGTATACGAGAGGGTAGAAAAGGAGGGATGCTAATGCAAAATGTGTTTTTCCTTCTCTGGATATTGAAAATTCGGTTTTTCTCGCCTCTATATTATGGAGAGATTAGCGCGTCGCCAACCACAATCAGAAAGAATGAGCTGTAAGTTGTTTTTCGAGTTAGTGTAAGGGATTTGGTACAAATTCCTTCATTTCCCCACAACTATGATTAAATAACCTGTGACTACAGGTGACTGGTGTTACATAAGCTACTGTCTGTGACTAAAAGTGGCCAGGCAGGCTAACCAGGGTCAGGAGACTTGACTGGACTCTGGAACCACTGAGCAGAAGTTGCGGAACAAAAGCTCGCACACAGCCCTCAGCGGCACAGTCTACATTTCTTTTCGCCTCTTGCAATTGGCGGCAAACATCACACTTCATAGCTTAACTGAATCTGTAATCTTTGGGGCTTTGTATGGGAGGGTGAAGATTTTAGAGAGTGAGAAGCCTGTGGGATGTATGGAGACAAACCAAGAAGGGGAAGACGATAAGAAGCTAATATTGGGGGTTGGGGATTTAGCTCAGTGGTAGAGCACTTGCCTAGCAAGCGCAAGGCCCTGGGTTCAGTTCCCAGCTCTAAAAAAAAAAAAAAAAAGAAAAAAAGAAAAGAAGCTAATATTGGGCTAGACTAATTTAAGCCCACATCTTCACTTGTTTTATTGATGGAATATTTTTGAAGGCTTTTTTTTTTTTTTCATTTACAGAACTGTTAAAGTTATAGTTCAAAAGCCTCCTGACTCAGGGTAGCTGTGTCACCCAATGGATAAGGAAATTGGTTCTCGGCTTCCTTCGTTTGGGAAGGAAGTCCCTAAGTTCTCTTGGTGCCTTTGCTTCAGTATCAGCAACATTCTCACCTCTTTAATTCTCTTGAAAAGTGAGGTCACTGCCTTATTTTGTTAGTAAACATTTGCTCACCCACACACAAAAAAAGTGTCCTCCAGAGAGGTAGGACAGCAGTGAATATTTCTTACTAACTTTAGTGCCTGGCACCAAGTAGTATCCAGAGTAAATACTGATTTCTTAACGAAATGATCTGGAAGAGATTTGGTCAAAGAAATGCAGAAGGCTTCATTGAACAGAATCATAAAAGTTTAATTGCTTGCTGTTAATCTTAGGACAGAGGCTCCATTTAAAAGCCAAGTTGGCCTTGAACTCCTCACTCTCTGGCTTTAGGTTTCCAGGTGCTGAGATTATATGTGTGTATCCGTTCGAATTGTCTATTTTTCTTTTTATGATTATAAAAATTATTAAATTGGTAAGCTTCGGACACTGGCTAGTGGTTCATTGGGCCAAACAGTTGTCTTTGCCTAGTTATATCCAGATAGCTCCCAGCTTTTCATCCAAGCTGAAAACAGTTATACTTAAAACACTCATTTCATTAAAAGTTAATTTCCAAAGGTTCCTAGCATGGCTCTTGCAACAGGAGCAGCTCTGTTGCTAAGATTTCACCTTACACATCTGTGTGTTCTAGCTTCATGGACGTGGACAGACATGAGCCTTCTGAGTCAAAGAGACATGATTGGTACTTGTGGAAGAGTGAGATGAGCATCAGTGCGCTTGAGTCAAACTTGCCAAATTCCCAAGTAACAGAGGTAACAACAAAGGAAGCAAGTAGATAGAGGTGAGAAGGCTAGGCTAACTCCATGATGGGTTTCAGTTGACGGTTCAGGAGACAAGAACTAAATCTCTGTTTCTAAGAGCTGGGCAAGTCCAGGCAAGTCCTGCCCTCAGAAGCTGCCCTGCCACCTGGCCTGAGGCAAGGACAATGGGTCAGCAGCAGTTTCCAGACTTCCTCAGCAACAGTTTCCAGACCTCCCTAGAAATAATTTCCAGGCCCCATGCCCCGATAATGGCTCTGGAATGTTCCTAATGAAAGACCCCCGGAGCGGGGAGACCCTCACTCAAGTCTCGGGATGATTCGACCCCCCAAGAACTCACATGAGACCGTCCTTGCTGTAATAAACATGAGGTTTATTGATAGGAACCAATGCACTGGGGTCGAGACTCATATCCCACACAGGGGCAGTGGAGTTCGACCCAGAGAGGCTGGGAGAAAGGGTATTTAAAGGAAGAAGCCACAACCCAAGGAGGCAGGGGTGGCGTCATTGGAAAATCACAAGGAGAAGCTTCTTGTCTCTCAAGATTGCTTAACTTTATGGTCCGCTAGTTCCTAGAAGCTTCCTGCTTCTCAAGGTTGTTCTCTAAGATTTTACTTACTTACAGGTAGAGGGCAAGGTCTGGAATTTGAGGTATTTAGGGCTTCTTAGGGCTGAGGTTGCATTTCTTAACTTCTGACTTTTGGGCTGTATTTTTTATTCTTTCACTAGAAATGGAGCAAGTTAAAGGTCACCCTACCCCAGAAGTCCCCTAATCTGCTGGCCTGTGAGCTCACTTGGTTCTCTCTCTATCTTGGTAAAGCATGCTGGACTTCTGAAGAATAAAGCACTCTTTGTCTTTACATACTATTTGAGCCCAGGGTATCATTCTTCAGTCAATCATGGATCCTACAATGTCACAAGGATAGGTGGCTTTACAAAAGAGAGACCCAGAGCTGAAAGAAGAAACCTCTTATAAAGGACAGTAAGGTTGTGTCTTCTGCTCCAGAAGGCAGGATGAGCTCTGTGATTCAAGACTGAATACTGCACCATCTCAAGAAGACATCCTGGAAGTGTAAGCAGTGTCTTTCACCCATGATATGTAGAAATGTATTAAACCCGTGAAGAATTGCCCCCAGCAAAGTCACCTAAGCTAAGACTAGTACCTGTAGCCCACCTGTCCATATATAAACTTGGTAACAGAATAATTATTCTTTGAATAGCATAAAGGCTATTATATTCAAAAATAAAACACTCTTAATTTTTCAGATGGCTCTAATTTAAATAAAAGCTTTTTATATCTATACTAGCATAAATTCCATTTATTTGCCTTTGAAGTATAGGATTAACCCATGTGAAGACCATAGATCTCATTGTGATTACTAAAAAAATAGAAAATGTCACCAATCCTGAAGTTCTGGAATGATGTTCTGAGCTGAGATAAAGATATAGGCAGATGAATAGCCTCATAGGTAGCAATGAATATCCTAGTAAGAGCACCAGTGGAAGGGGAAACCCTTGGTGCTGCCAAGACTGAACCCCCAGTGAACGTGATTGTTGGAGGGAGGGTGGTAATGGGGGGAGGGTGGGGAGGGGAACATCCATACAGAAGGGGAAGGGGGAGTTAGGGGGATGTTGGCCTGGAAACCGGGAAAGGGAATAACAATTGAAATGTAAATAAGAAATACCCAAGTTAATAAAGATGAAAAAAAAAAAGATACAGGCAGACACATATCATCACTTCAAACAAACTAAGAAAGTGGAATAAAATATAACAAAGTTTCAACCAAAATACCCAGTCTTGGCACCAAGAAAGAAAATTCTCCCAGGTGCTAGGAACAAAAGGAAACTGAAGAGTATATCAATAGTGTGAGCTAAAAACAAAGTACCTTGTGGTGTTTTATAAACCAAATTAATTAATTAATTAATTAATTAATTAAACGAACTAAAAAAACAAACTAAACAAAAAGAAAAACAAAGAAAAAGCTTTTCAGAAACTAGAGAACAAGATTGTCTTTGATCCCTGAGGAGAATCAAGTCTGAGCCTTGCTCTCAGAAATAAGGAAGAAGTTATTAAGGCCATTAAGTGGTAAACTGAGGCACTCCATCTCCTGGAGATGAACAATGATAGGTAGGGCATATTTTTAACACACTCTAAAGTCAGAATAATTCCATTTGCAAATCTGGAGTCTGAATCAAACACTCAAAGAATGCATAAATTCAAAGATTTGTTGGTTAGACCTTTTCTCATTGTAGGAACAAACAAACAGGACAACTTAAAAGGGAAGATGCCTTTGTTTCTAAACCGCGTGAGACAATGCATCACAGTCACTAACATGACACAAGAAACTTGGTCCTTTCATGGTGACCAGGAAATGGAAAGAGGAATCCTAGAGAGATCCAGGGCAAGAAATAACAGGACACCCTTTTAGAAACCTATTTTCACAGAACGTTTTTTTTAAGTGCATCTTTTAATTTATATTTTAAATGTTATCCCATTTCCCACTTTCCCATCCAGAAACCGCTATCCCACCCACCCCAACTTCTACGAGGGTCCTCCCTCACCGACCCACCCACTCCCTCCCACGCTGGCTGGCATTTCCCTACCCTGGGGCGTTGAGCCTTGACAGGACCAAGGGCCTCTTCTCCCATTGATGCCCAACAGGGTCATCCTCTACTACATATGCAGATGGAGCCATAGGTCCATCCCTGTGTTCTCTTGGGATGGTGGTTTCATCCCTGGGAGCTCTGGTTGGTTGATATTGTTGTTCTTATGGGGTTGCAAACCCCTTCGGCTCCTTCAATTCTTTCTCTAACTCCTCTAACGGGGACCCTGTTCTCAGTTCAATGGTGGCTGCCAACATCTGCCTCTGTATCTGGCAGTCTCTGGCAGAGCCTCTCAGCAGACAGTTATATCAGGCTCCTATCAGCATGCACTTCTTGGCATCTACAATATTGTCTGGTTTCGAGGCTGTATATGGGATGCACCCCCATGTGGGGCAGTCTCTGGATGGCCTTTCAGTCTCTGCTCCACACATTGTCTCCGTATTTCCTCCTGTGAGTATTTTTGTTCCCCCTTCTAAGAAATCTGAAGCATCCACACTTTGGTCTTCCTTTTTCTTGAGCTCCATGTGATTTGTGAATTTTATCATGAGTATTCCGAGATTTTGGGCTAATAATATTTACTTATCGTGAGTGTAAACCATGTATGTTCTTTTGTGATTGGGTTACCTCACTCAGGATGATATTTTCAAGTTCCATCCATTTGTCTAAGAATTTCACTTTTCAAAATAACAATTAGAGACCAAGGCTTCAACACATATCCTATGAGGGACTGTCACATCCAAACCATAACATTCTACTGCGAAAATTCATAGCCATCTCATAGTGCAAAACTCATTCCACCCATCTAAAAGAATTCCCCCAAAGCTTCAGAGTTTCAGCTTGGTTCAAAACCCAAGTGATCAACTCTCTTGGGATATATATATATATATATATATATATATATATATATATGTATATATATGTAAAATTTTATATAGTTTTAATCTCAGAAAAAAGTGTGTATGTGTATGTATATATATAAATATATATACATACATATACACACAGAGACACACACGGATATATATATATATATATATATATATATATATATATATATATCATCCAAGGGCATAACTCCCAAGATACAATGGCACAAAATTAACATTAACATCCCTACTCCAAAAAAAAAAAAAAAAAAAAAAGAAGAGGAAGAAGAAGAAGAGAAGCACTGACAAGGCGACATGGAACCAGGACAAAACTGAAACCTGGCTGGAAAAATCTAAACCTTGAGGTTACATATCAAGTACCAGGAATCTAAACTCCAATCCTCACACTGTAGTACCAAGTGCTTTGTCCAGTGAGACATTTCCCCAGCCTACATCTACAATTTTATAAACATCCCTTTCCTTTTGGTTCACTGTTTTTCTTTCAGGCAGGGACTGGTATACCTTAGGTTTCAGATTCGTTATGTGGTTGAGGATAACCCTGAACTCTTGGTCCTCCTGTCTACAGTTCTTAGATGGTAGGGATGTTCCACCACACACCCTCCAAACATGTTCCTTGCCTGGCCACACTGCGAGCATTTAAGTGCTCGATATTCTGCTCTTAGTCCAGAGCTCTCAGTGCAAGCCTTCCTCAATCAGACATTAATGCCCACACTGCAGTCTGAATGTGAGACTCCTTATAGAAAGTTCTCTGTGAGATGAATTTGTCCATCATTTTTAAATTGAGCATGTCATACACTCTCAGGACAAGGACAAAATGGACTTAAGTTCTTTGACAGTATATAACACATGTGACCTCTAGTCTAAGTCCTAATGCATCCTACTTCCACAGAAAGGTTCAGGAGCAGGCATTTACTGTTCACATTCTATCCACACTTTTATCTTCTGACAGCTTCCCCCAAAATTTTGCATTAAGCTCTCTATAAAACCTTCTGGGCGTCTCACTTCTCCAAATGTTTCCAAATTTCTCCCACAAACCAGTTCCAGTGCTTCTGAGCCACACAATCAGTTAGTCCTAGAAGTGACCCGACTTCTCTGTGGGAATGGTTAGAATGATGGGGATGCCTCCTTAGTGATGCACTGGGCTCTCTCTGCACTGTGCCAAGATCACAAGCTTTGTGTGAGCAAGAAGTAGAAGATGATGGTTTGCCATGACATTTCTTCCTAAAGCCTCATGGATTAAAGGTCTAGGCTCCAGCTGTTGGTGTTAACTTTGGGGTTCTAGGACAGAGGACATAGATCACTGGTCACCACTGGGGACTTTTAGGGTTAGTGTTAAGCACGTTTATCCACTGAATCATCATTCTTGCATCCACAGCACTTTGAATTCCCCACATCTATTTCTTCCTCCACTGCCTACAAAGCTACCATCTATATTTCAGCTCTTAGTCATCTTCATGCCCTAAACATATTTCATGTTTGCTTACATATGTACATATCCTTATAACACATCTACCTAGACTTTTCCTATCCCCCTTTTCTGTGTTGATGTGGCAAAAGTCCCTTCGTTTTTTATAGTAGGCAGTCGAATTATTTCTTTGTAAGTTTCTCTGGATTTTAAAATCTAAACTGATAGTTGTCTAATGTATAGTACAAAACATGATGTTATCTATATATTTTGGAAAACATTGTTTCTCATTATTTCTATCACCGTGGCTTCTAGATTATGAATGCCAACACTAGAAATAGTTTCCAGCACTTAGTTTAGAGAATAGTTCCCATATTTTCTACAACCTATGAAAAGGATAAGGACCCAAAGGTCATGTAGATGGAAGTGTGTTTTATAAGCTGCCAAGTGTTCTGAAAATGTATATTATGTCATTATTAATATAATATGAAGGTTAAATTAGATACTCCAAAATTCCCCTTATGTGAACTGTATGTGCTCAGAAAAAAATGCTGAATGTGCAGACTCAGAGACAGAATTAATCTGAGTGGAATGTGGACAGAGGAAACCTCTACTTCCTCTGAGAAAAGGAAAGGAGAAAGAGGGGGGAAAGAGATAGCTTCTGTGAATTATCATAGAACTGTATATTCTTGATGGGAGCTCTCTATATCAACCGCACCCCACATCTTCAACATGAATCAGCAATAAAGTGACCAGGAGGAAGACAATGAGACAATGAGACAAAGAAATGAAGAATGTTGTCCCAACCTGACATGACCCTTAACAGTGACTGCTATGGCCATGGTTCCTATCCAGAAACCGCTTGAACCATATTCATAAAAGACTCATTTGCTAAGTGAAGATTAGTCCTTTTATTAGAAATGTGCAGAAATTTATTAGAGACGGTTAGAAAAGGTAGTTTTCTTAATGCATTAATTTCGCAAGCTCAGTGTGGAATTCTTTAGCAATAATATTTGCTGCCGATTCCAATTATATGGAGTTACAAACAATAAACAGTTGCTCTGGGGGGATTAGTACCGCTCAGTTTGATGGAAAAGAATTTATTGCTTGTGTAATACAATATAAAAAAATTGAAGCTTTAAGTAAAGGACCATTATTAAAGATACAAATGTTAATGTGGATTAGTCTCACATAAAAATACATGAGGAATAATTGAGATATGATTCCATAAATCTCAGATCTTTAACAAGAATCAGGAAGAGAGATAAGGTCAGAAAGTAGAGAAAGAAAAGGATTAAGGCTTTTTTTTTTTTTTCTTTTTGGCTGGAGAAGCTATTCAACTTCTGAGACCCTCTACAAGGAAAGGAGAAAGGCAGTGCTAGTACAAGGAACAGTAACATTTAACCCACATAGAGTAAGACAGGGCTTCAAAGACAACATTCCTACAGATACCCAGATCAAGCAAGTGCCCGGTTGCTGCACGATAAAGAGGCTATGTTGTTTAATTTCCTTGTAATTGGAAATAAGAGACGTTTGTAAGACCGTGTTCTGAATAAAATACCAGGCAGGGAAGAGATCACTGCCACAGGCCTTTAAATTTCTGCCCCAAAGTCTACGGTAACATCATAAGCATCCAGGCATGGTAGTGTATGCCTATAACCTCAGTCATAGGAGACGGCAGTGCAGGAAGTATGTATTGGAGCTAAATACTAAGTCCTAGGCAGTCAATGATATTTAAGGAGGCCTGTCTCAAAGCACGCACACACAGAAAGAGAGAGCAAGACTGAGAAAGGCAGATAAGGTGAACCACTAGAGGCTTAGATTCAGGAAATGGGAGGAAACCTTCAAACAGAAAGTCACCTCTGCCTCTGGAGTTGTAAAAGACAAACCTAAGAAATCTAAGAAAGTATCACGAGAGCCCACTCTGCCCACTGTCCGAGCTCAGAGGGCTGGAAGTTGCCCATCCACGTACGATCTCACCTTTATTCCTTTACCTGAGTCCACCATGTCTGACAGAGGGGTCCACTGCTGGGAAATTTGCTACCTCGTGTGGGAAATCAGTAAGAGAAAAAGACACCAAGTGTGAAGGTACCAACTCCACACGTGAGGAAGAAACAGATGTACTGCTATTGGAAGACTGAAGAAAATCAACCTCTCAAATGAGCTACATCCCAGTGACCAAGGAAAAGCAGGGTAAACACTTTATGACTTGTAATCATATTCCTGTCCCTTACCTAAAAGAGTGGGAAAAATTCTAGGATCTGACAAATGTCCCATTTAGGGACAAAGAAAGCTAACTCATTCATGTGAGAGCATGTTAACAGTTTATAGAGTTGCTTAGGAAATAGTGTTTGACTTTTACTACCTCCGGCAGTCCCACCGTTACGAAGCTAGCTAGACTATATTTACAGACATCTAGAGCATCTCTCTCAAGCTCCCAGAAGACTGAAATCCAGCATATCAGATGTCTAACAGGCCATCCAGTAGTCAGTCTTTATTAAGTGATCATTTACTGAGTAACAGCTATGGACCCAGCCCTATATTGGAAGCTTTCGCCTACATAATTTATAAAAGCAATACTGGATCTTCATTGATGCAGGTGACCAAGGTCCACTCCCATATTCAATTTCACTTAACACGGTACTCAGTACACAAACACAGTAAGTCGTGGGGAGAGTGGGGCTACAATCTCCCTCCTTTTCTGGGAAAACAAAATGAGAGGAACTAGACAGCATACCAAATAGTGAAACATGGGTGGAGAATAGGGCTTCTAGCCATCATGGTTGTACCTGATCTTCTCCTGGGCTCTGTAAACTAGAACAAGCACAGTCAGCTTTACCCTTCGCCAATCACATGCCTTTTGCAAATAGTAATGTCACGTGTAATTGTAACAACTTCCATTTGTTCTATTAGACCCTGGTTGTGACAGGGAATCTCAGTTGTCAGTTTGTTTGGGTTGAGAAAATGACTAGGAGCTTCCAAAGCATAGCTTTTAGCAGTATCCACAAGAGTGTTTCCAGAGATGATTGGTTCATAAAGGCTCTGACTTCACAGAAGTCAGTCCAATGAAGGATCCAAAATTGGAGCCAACTGTGAGAGGTGGTGAGCAGAGACCGTACCTTTTGGATTCGGACTCCATCTTAGAGAACCTGACCTAATGTTGGACTCTGGTTAACTAAGAGGCCAGTATCTAGTGCCAGTTTCCAGGTTATTCCCCAACAAATCTGCACCTCCAGGTTACAAGTTTGTCCCTAGCACTTCACTTCCTAAAAACCACCAATCAGGAGGAAAAAAGAAATTAAGTATATGGTTTGGTTCCCAACACCAGCCAATTATGTTAAAGGTCATAATGGTGCCCCAATCAAGTGGGTGCCCGGCTAAATACCCCCATCTTGCCTCTATAAATGCTTGCCTGAAATTGGGCCCCGAGGCTGCTGTGCCAGAGATGGTGTTGTGGTCCGTGCTCTAGCTTGTAAATAAAGAAACTTTTGTGCAATTGCATCAGAATAGGCTCCTTGGTGGTCTTTTGAGGCTCACAATGTTAGAAGGAGGTCAGTGTGGGCATGTTTTTAAGGGTTAAATCCTTCCCAGGAGAAAATTCTGCTGGTGTTGCTATCATCATGTTGTTGTACTAACACATAGGGATCGTGAAATATTGAGTAAAGAATAAATTCTTCCTCTCCTAGGTTCCTTCCAAAAATGCATTTTGTCATACCAATAAGAAAAGTAACTAAGATATCTGATAAATCTTCATATGTAAACTTTATCCTTATTTCTTTATGGCTTATTTGAGTAGCCTGAATACAGAAGTTTGGGCCTTCATCTCCCCAAAACTAATATGATAAAAAAAGAAGCTTTGAGAGCATATTATTTTTCTCTTTGCTTGGTTTTAGCCCTGTTTCCTGATATTACTTCTTAACTAATGTATGAATATTGATTCTTTCAAAGGACTCCTTTCAGAAGAATCTAACACAATGCAAATTCTTACAGAGTAATCATTTCAATTCTAGTATCTGTCAGTCATTTCTGATTTAATAAACTTCTATTTTTTTTCTTATCTTCTTTGAAGTAAGAGTCCTCCTTCCATATCCCTGGACAATCTGTTCCATTGTTCCTTATAGATATCAAACTCTTTAGATGCTAGAATCCAGTGTATAAGATGGCAATAGATTTGTATATGATTTATGCACATCCCCTCATATACATGAAACTATCTCAAAATTGCTTATATCTCAGGCCATGTAAATTCTGTGTGTGTGTGTGTGTGTGTGTGTGTGTGTGTGTTTTACTAAATTTGCAAGAAAGTAACATACACACGATCAGTTCCGATGTAATGTTCTCAAGTATTTTTGAACAATAGGTGATTGAATCCACAGATATAAAAGATAGATATGGGAGGCCAACTGTACTCAGGTCTCCTTGGGTATGAGAGAGCCTCAGACTGCCTGCTTAGACAACAGAAATTGATTTTCTCACTGTTTTGGGGGCTGGGATTCCATGAGCTGAGAAGTCAATAATCCTTTCCTCACAAGTAAGATACTGAACCACCTAAAAACCAACCAGTCTTTTAGATCCACCAGAGAACTGAGGTCTCAGGAAAAACCACTACCACTAAATTAGAGATGGCTGGCCAGCTACAGCTTAACGGACCAGAATCCAACAGCAAAGAGTGGTATTTCCGGGAATGCTTTAAACTGACAAGTTACTAAGCTCACTAACAATTGGTTTGATGGATAAAAGCTCACTGGGATCCCAATCTATGGATCACTGGTACTTTCGTTTTACTTCCAGGAATGATGTCTTGTCCTCAGTGATTACCGTTTGTGATGTGGGGAGTGAATCACAGGAAGCTGGGAGGGCTGTGACACTACAATGCATTACCTTGCTCTAGAACAGCACTATTTAAAAATAGACTAGGACTGGTCATAGATATTGTGCAAGTTCTATGGTATCTCGGTCACTGTTTTATTGCTATGAAGAGAAACCATAATCGAGGCAACTATTATAGGAGAAAGCCTTTAATTGGAGACTCGCTTAGTCCACTATTATCATGGCAGGAAGAATGGCAGCAGCCAGGTAGACTCTGAAACAGCTGAGGACTGCATCCTGACCAGAGAGATAGACTCTGGGCTTAACGTGGGCTTTTCAATCTTCAATGCCCGCCTCTGGTGACAGTTACACACTCCCTCCAATAAGGTCATGTTCCTTACTTCTTCTAACCGTTTCAAATGGTGCCACTCTCTGCTAAGTAAGCATTCAAATATATAAGCCTATGGGGGGGGGGTCATTCTTATTCAAATAGCCTCATCTGACAACTGAGTCCCAATCCTAAAAGATTCTTTAGGGCTGGGGATATAGCTCCATGGTGGCTTTTTGCTTACCTAGACACAGCCCTGGATTCAACCCTCAGAACCAGAGAGGAAAAAAGAGAAGAAAAAGAGAAAGGTTTTTTTGTTTTTTGGTTTTTGTTTTTTTTGGGGGGGGGTATTTTTTTTTAAGTAGTATAATTGATAACACCAAGAAAACAGAAAAAAATAAGGTCACCTGAATTGTTTGTTCAGATCACAAGGGACAGAAAATGTGTTGAAGTTGAAGAGTAACGAATAGAAAATACATAGATACAGGGCTGGATTGGTTGCTTTTTGGAACTGCTGTGACAAAATCTATTAGAAAAGCAAATTAAGGAAGTAGTGGCTTCTGTTGGCTCCCAGTCCAAGGGGTACAAGGCACCATAGCAGGGAGGCCCTGACTCAGAAGATGCGTGGGGCACATAGTCAGGCAGCAGAGGTGAAGTCTGATTCTCCACTTGCCTTCTTTTGATTCAGCACAGGACCAAAGCCCATGATGACGGAGCAAGCAGTCTGCACTGAGAGTGGGTCTTCTCTCTACAGTTAAACTGTGGTGGACACACCCTCATAGTCACACTCAGAAGTGTACTTCCATGACCACGATAAAACCAGTCAGGTTACCAATGAAAATGTATCACCACAGTAGCTCGACAGTATCAATAGTCACTTTAAATATGGATTATAGAAATATATGAATTCTATCCATACAAGAAGGAAAATCTGAACAAACTGGAAATCACTACTCTATTCAGTAATATCAGTGAGCTGAGGTACAGGAAACAAACACTACTACTTGAAAATTAGAGGTGGATGGGTAGATATAGAAAATCACAGCCAAACTGAGCAGAAACCCTCGAGAGCTCTGTAGGCAATGAGAATCTCCATCTACCAATGGCATGTGGCTCTCTGAGAGGCACAGAGGTTGCATCCAATTAAAAGCTCTATGCAGATTTCAGGTCCCAGAGAACGCCATGCTTCTGTGTGTTAGCTAAATGTACTACAGAACAAGCCACAGGCCTTTTGGCTGATCCTGGATATAGCTACTTGACAATAGGAAAAGAGACCTGAATGTTTAGGCTGTGTCCAGAGCACAGTCCTAACTGTGCTCACTTTGCAAAAATTCTATCTACAAATTAAAAAGTAGAGTTAGTAAGACCAAATTATTTCAAAGTAGCCATATGCTATTTGGAAGAAACCCACTTTAAATGTAAATTTAATCCAAACAAATAAATATACACATATATGTGTGTATGTGTGTCTATACATATGTATAGACACTACATTTATGTATATATGTATATACATGTGTATATGTATGTATACATATGTGTCTAGATAGATAGATGATAGATAGATAGATGATAGATAGATAGATAGATAGATAGATAGATAGATAGATAGATAGATAAACAAATTAGAAGTGAAGGGATATAAAAGTGTGTGTCCTTGGTAATCAAAAGAAAGGTTGTAAAAGAAGGTAAGGATGAGTAAATATTTTATCAGATTATGCTATAGACTTTCTTTGCAAAAAAATGAGTATTTCAGCCTTACAATAAAATCTAGTAGATTTCATATTAAGACTGTTATCAAGCAATAGATAGGTCTGTAGGTAAAAGCATGCCAACAAACCTAATGTCCTGAACGCCATCCTCAGGACTCACGGGGTAGAAACAGAGACTCAGTTGACCCTGGAAAAGCATCCTCACCTCTACACTCATGTTCTGGCACACATGTGTACAGCTATACACATACAAAGAAGTGTAATAATTTTTTTCAAAACTATTGTTATCATCGTGCCCTCTCCTAAAGGCATTTCCCTAGTGTCTTTGAGGTACCTTTCTGATAGTCAATGCTGTGGCAAAGAGTAAGTACTGATTTCTCCAGTTTGCAATATAATATAATTTCTAAATGAGTCAGAACTGTAGCTTCTGGAAACCTGCCTGTGATCTGTCATCTACTCAGAGCTTTTAATCTCATGCAACTACTGTGCCTCTCAGAGAGCCACATGCCAGTGGGGACTGGAAACTGTCACTGCCTACAGAGGACTCTCAGATCAGTGTGTATTTGGATTTTGAAATTATTATACCCTTAAAGAAATGAAAAGAAAATGCCACAAGTTATTCAATTCCAGCAGATATCATAAGCATCCAAAAAATGCAGAAAACAGCATGGTATTTAATAGTCTCATTAATCTTCTGACATAAATATATTTCCCAACTTTTGACTACTTATATTTTGATCACCTCTTTATGTAGTAATTTTATTTAAACCATTTTCTATAAAGCAAACAGGAAAAGATGATCAATTTAGTTTTGGCTGCCCATCCCACCCTTTTATTATGAACAATTCAGAGATTTTTCTGCACCACCACTCGATATTGGTGATATCTGTGTTTCTTAATTGCCAACTATGTTCTCTCAGGATTCTTCCAGCTTGAAGCTGCAGGACTTAAAGCTTCTTGAACGTCCTTGTGTACTAATCAATTTAAATCTGCTGTCAAGTGATAACATGTTATTAACTAGGTGGGCCAATGGTAGAGATATCCCTTCGAGTTCCTGTAAGACAGAATCATTCAAAGTAATTGCACATGGGAGGAACAAGTAAAATAATTGATCAAAACTAAGCACAGCCGTGGCCCTTTGGGGAAAGTCTTAAATTGCTAAAATGCTGTGGAGTTAATGGAAGAGCAGAAGCTTGGGATGTACAAGGTCTGTGTTCAAATCGCAGAACCCAGAATCATGCTAAGGTTCACTGGGGACAGTGGGTCATGGGAAAAGCTGAAGGACATAGAACAATCTTGCATTGAAACTAATCTTACTTCTACAGTATCCGCAAAGATGCAACCTTGTAAGTCCGTTGTCCAGCCTCTTTTCAGGATCTTTGGTGAGTCCTAAAATGTGGGCTTCGTGCTGCGTCTATCCACGGGTAAGAGTCCAGTATACTGCTTTGCATAGGCTGAGTCACGTACATGTGCATTTCTGGTAGTAAGGGACACCATGGGTCCTTTCATTTTTGCTCCATTAGCAAGGGAAGAGTTTAATATCTTTGAATATGTCAAGGTCTGCATTCTCGCTTTCCTGTCCCTACTCATGAAGACCTGCCTCTCCAAGTTCTTCCCCGTGGAGAGATCGGTTTTAAACCCTTCCCTTTCCACTTCACCTTTACCGAAGAGGAACAGTCAGGCAGTTTTAAAATGCAAACTGCTGGTTTCCAGCAGAGGGGAAGCACAAACAATGGGAATGAAAGGTCAAAGAACCTCTCAGGTTCGTCTCAAGTCTGCATGTTTAAACTCAGTGACTAAGAACGGACTGAGTCTACCGCCATACCACCCTGAACAAGTCCGATCTCATCTAAGAACTGACTCAAGAGTGACTGTTGAGAATATCTGAATGGGAATGAAATGACATTCACAATCCTGCAACATGGCCAGCTCCAAACCCTGTCCATTTCTGGTAGCGACGCAGAGATAAGAGTGACAGTCACTGAGAGCACAAAATGGAGTTGAGAAGGGAAGGGACCTCGCCAATGAGGCCATGAGGCAGATCCAGGATGAAACCTTAGGACAAAGGGCCAACCTGGAATTCTCTATCATGGGAAGCAATGCCCAGACAGCAAGCAGCTAGGCCCTGACCCCATCTCAGAATGTCTGCAGTGGGTCAGGAAGGCACCAATGTAAGATTAGACTTTGGAAGTCATTTCAGGAGTTCAGGAATCACTGAAGCAAGAAAGTCTCTGCTTGACCGCGGCCTGGCTAGCAATTTGATGCGAGCACAAACAACCTTACTCCAAAAATAAAGTAATAAAAATTAGATCTGCCAAATGCCTCTCTTAGATTACAGCTCTCAACCCTCTCCGTGTCTGAGGGCTCAGAATCCATGGATTCAACCAAGTTCAGATTTAAAATATTTGCACACACAAATCACATTTCTACTGAACATCTGCAGACCCTTTTCCTCTTTATTCCCCAAAGAGCCCAGTATAACCAAATAATACTGAAGTCATCAAGAGATGACGTGTGGGAGGATGTGTACTGGTTAGACACAAACAGACATGGTTTGGAGTAAGAAACTTGAGCAACCTTGGACTTGGATATTCTGAGGTTTGACAAACAGACTTGCCTTCACCAACATCTGTTTTTAAAAACTGCTTTTGTTGCCTTAAGCAACTCCGAAGTTTTATAGAGAAATATAGAAAAGACTCCCCATAGATACATAATCTATAATTTATATAGTTTTCCAGCAAAATATATTTTAATAGTTTAAAAAAGCACTGTTTAAATATGGCGATAATGTAGTTTCTTTTCTTTGCTTCACCCCAAATTTTGTTGGAAGCATGGAGACTCATATTCAAAGCAGAGCATTATTTCCTGAAATTTCTCAGAGGCCATCTCATGAGAGACAGAATTACTTAAGGCCTGATTTCAGCATATCATCTGAAACCCACTCTGCAGGTAAATTCAGTTTCCCAGTCACCAAATGCCAGGTTGACCCAGATACAAGGTACAGTGAACCCCTGAGTGCCACCGGGCAGTTTGAAGGCTGACTGAATAGAAATTCTATTTTAATGTTTAAACTGGCATTGCCTTTCTGAAAAGCCCCCAGGGCATGTGAAGAGTAAAATATACCAATCATTAAAATATTTAAATTCAGCACCAATGATTAATAAAACATCAAACTGGAACAGTTTACAAAAAATTGGTCTCCGTATGTCCTATCTCCACCCAACCAACTCCTGCACTGGACCCCGCCCCCTTCACCTATGAAAATTTCTTGCAGCTCAACAGAAATATGCTAAGTGCTTTTGCATTTGTATGGTCTGAAATGTGAGCGCCTCTCATTCTTTGAGCATTTACAATTAACAGAGCGATTCTGTTCACATTTTATCCCCAAATTCTATATGAGAGGATCATAAACTAGGGACACATGATAAAGGCAGTTTTCAGGCAGGCTTTTCAGTCAACCGTTTTCTAAAGCATTTAGTTTTTTACTTAGTATTTCTTTGCAAGTGTATGTGTATGTACATGAACAAATATATGCAGGTTTACCTGTGTGGAGGTACATATGTATATGAGTGGATATGAGTTTATAATGCATGTGGACCCAAACTTGGTGGCACAGGCCTTTAATCCCAGGAGGCAGGGGTGAGCATTTCTCTAGAGTTCTAGGCCAGCCTGATACTGAGCAAGTTCTAAGTAGAGAAAAGCTTAAAGCCAGGAGTGACATTATATATCTTTAATTCCAGCATTCGGGAAACACAGCCATGCAGATCTCCAAATTCAAGGTCAATCCGTAGAGCAAGTTCCAGGACAGCCAAGCTAGGTAGTGTGAAGGAGTTGGAAACCAGAAAGCTGGTGATGATGTAATAGAACGAGGGGCCATGTTCCAGCTCCAGCAAGCAGCAGAGCTTGGCAGCTTTGGCCATGCGTCTGTGGCTTTACAGTCAAGAAGAAAAGGAGACTACTGGGACAATTGATGCTGGTTATCTGGAGCTAAGAAATAGTGGTGATTAAGAAGAGTCAGGTATCACTGTGGTGAAATCTTCTGGGAAATATTTTCTGAAAGCAGAGATGGCCAAGGTTGTACCTTGTGTTGCAGCTGTACTTGGTAATGTGTAAGCATCACCCAGGTGCTTGGCACTGGTTTTGAAGGCATGAAGGGGTCATGAAGAGCAGCTGAGGCTTGGCCCTGTGAGAGGCCATTTAAGGTCATTGGTGAAGGTGCAGTCTCAAATGCAGCTGAAGGCTCAGGACTGAAGGGGCCATGCAAAGAAGTTGAGGCTTGGCACCATGAAAGGAGCCTATGAGAGGCTATTGGTGAAGCCTGGTTGCAGTAGGAAACCCCAGTATATTAGAAATGCCAGTACCGTGGGATGACCACAGTCAGTAGCCACAATGCAGTGGAGTCAACCAGGGCCCAGAGTGCTACATAGGACAGAACTGAAGTGACGCTAGCCCTTTAGAGGAGCCTCGAAGATCATGTGTGGATCCCAGACATTGGAACAAGAAGCAATAAACTTGACGTTGCCTTGGAAACCACACTATGTTAGAGATGTCAGAGCCGTGGGATATCTGCTGAGGAAAGCTGCTAACAGGGAGTGGAACCAGCCCAGGAGAAAAAAAAATTGTTGAAGTCAATAAAGATGAAAAAGGAGTTAGAGAGCTAAAGACCACTTTGACATCAGTCGTGCAGAGTTTGGCATTTGCCTGGCTGGTTTCCTGTCTTGCTTTAGGGATTTCAGTTAAGTGATTGGATGAATCTCAGAAGAGATTTTGAACTTTGGACTTTTAACATTGTTGAGACTACTACAGACTATAGCGATTATAGGCACATGCCAACAGTCCCAGATCACATCTTAGTTTTTCTCAACTTTAATATCCTCATCAATAAAAGAGATAATCACTATCCCAAGAAGAATTCCAGAAGGTTAATGAGTGAGATATCTTAGTGGCTTTCCCATTGCTGTGGTAAAATACCTGGACAAAACAAACGTGAGAAAAGAGGGTTTATTTTGTCTTGCGGTTTCAGAGGGATATACGGCATCCTGGTGAAGAACACACGGCAGCAGACGGGGAAGGCATGGGGGCAGGAATTCACTGGTCAGATTGCAACCGACCTTAGGAACCAGGGGAAAAACAGGAAAAAGGACTAGACTATAGAGTCTCCGAGGCTTGCCTCTAGTGAGCCACTTCCAGGGAGGCTGTACCTGCCAAAGATTCCACAACCTGTCTAAACAGTGCCAACAGCCAGGAGCCAAGGTTCAAAAAATGACCCTGTAATGGACATTTCACATTTAAATCATAAGCGCTGGCACTAAAATAGTTGGCACATTGTCAGTATTCAATAACAGCAGCTACTTTTTCATAATCCCTGACCAGAAACGAATAAAATCATAGGCATGCTATTATAACATTGTGTATTTAATCATTGTATAAGATTATTATAATGCTGTATCATATTACGTATCTGTTAAATAGCTCATTGTTTTGGAGACTGGAGTGATTCAATACTCTTGCTTCGAACATATACTTCTAGATGACTTTATCCTATTTTATTCCTAGCAATGTCTCATAGTCTTCAAGTGTCTATAACTCTATTTTAAAACATGGACAACCTGATTCAGCTTAATAATCTTGGGGCCTGCTGATCCATGGGTGATCCAGTCTTCCCGACTTCTGTAGATAATCAAGTCAGCACAGAGCCAACATGATCACAGAGCTTCTTCAACCTGTACCTGTGTGGGGAGAAAGGATAGGCCGCCACCAAGACTAAGCCACTTTTACTAGGTGCCCTTATAAATATGCATCAGTTGTCCAGAATAATTGCTTCCAATAAAGGCCAAGCATACGATTCTGACAGGGCTGTCCTTATGAGTTTGTGATGCTTATAAACCTGTCAGAATAAATACCTCTTTCCATTTCCATCCTCCTAACAAGACAGGTTTGGTTTTGGGTTTTTTCTTTTTTAAGATCATTCCATCTGTTGCATTCAAAGGCAAGTTAGGAAGCTAATTGAGCCCCAGGGCCCTATAGATCAATTAGGTTGGCTTCTTGTCTTGTTCCTGTAAAGTTGAAGGTAGGGAAAGTCTCACCTAGACTTAGGCATCCTTTTGTATTTGTCTCGATAAATCTACCACTGCTCATCTGATGGTCCAGGACCTGGGAGTTATCTCATAATTGGCTTTGTTCCAAAATACTCAAAATAACTGGCTACTTCACCTAACAGCCCTGTCTTGTAAAGATGTGTAATCTATAACTATGTCACTGCCCATTCCGGCTGCCAGCACCTCTCACTCAGGTAACTATAACATTCCTGTTTGCTAGCCTTCAATTTTCCACCCTACACCTCACCTCTTTGGACCCACTACTCCTGAAAACGCAAGTTTGAGAAATCACCATCTTATCTGGCATCATTGACTGGATCACCACAGCATTCAAAGAGCAACCCCTCTGGCTTGGCCAAGAGTTCTCTGCTTTCTTCTTTCCTTGCCCCACCTCTGCCACCCAGATCCTATGGAGGCCACCGATGGCATTCCCACTTCAAGCCACATTGTTCTGAGCTCTGTGCCAGCTGCATGTCTCAGTCTGTCTGACACAGTGTTCCAGGATGCTGAAGCTCTGGAGCAGGCTCTGAAAAGTGACCCTCAAGACAATAGCGCTCAGCTGGAGGAAAGCAAACTAATCTAAAGAAAACCTTTAGATGCCCATTAGACTGAAGGCTTGCACCCCATCCTGGTAACAAGGATGCTCTGCCTGATTGCCTCAGTCCGCTCCGCATACTGAATGAAACGGTGGCTCACTTTCTGCCTCTCTGGTCCCCAAGGCTGCAGAGCAAAGCCAAGCTGTAAGAATGATATATGCTTAAGCTTAAAATGGACAGGTTGTACCATTAGGCATTTTCAAAGCCATACAATTCATATCCCGGGAGTCTTGGGGCTGAGGTAATCTTAGCTTTCACAACACGCTGAGAGCACGGTTGATGAAGCGTGAGTCCCAACCACTGATCAAACCATCTTTCCCTTCACGCACACTGGCAGGAGAGACATAGACAGGCTTTCATCATGGATGCACGGACAAGTTCCCTGAAACGGGAGACGAAGTTTGTTACCTAAAAGGCTTGACTGAGGTGAAATAATAAATTTCTTCCTCTTCAGTTCTGAGACAGAAAAAAAAAAATGGAGTAGCTGTTGGCTCTTGCAGTAAGAGCTTTTGAACCAAGATAACATAGGGAGATGTATAGAGAGAGATGAGTTCCAGACTTCACAGTTTGGTCACCACAGAGGTAAAAGCCCATGACGCAAAAGTTTTGAAAGTGCCTGCTTTTGTGCAAGCCTCCCAAATGGACTCCATAGACCAGCTGAGAGAAAACTGTCACAACTCCAGAAATGTGTGGGGAAAAAAGTCGCCAATTACAGTCAGTCGACCGATAGAGGAAATTACTCTGGGAGCATGCAGAGCTCTGATGTTTCTAAACCCTGCTCTATGCTGAAGAAACACTTCTCATATTTTTAACTTTTACATTTAGGGTTCAAAAGCTCACTGCAGTTGACAGGACAGCCAGCCTATGATATGTTAGCGCTTGGCACACCTATGTGATCTTGTATTTGAAAATCCTTGCAACCATCTATATTTTAGAGGCAGGAGGTGAACGCCTTCATGAAACTTAAGCTGGAAGACAGGCCTACAGATCTCCACTTGCAAAGCTCTGCAATGTGTGTTTTCTTCCTTTGGCCCATCATGCATCTAACATTACACTTCCAGCTCTGGTTTCATTTTTCTCAATGGGATTTTTTTTTTAATGCTCAGTTATACTTGCTGAAATGATAACTAACAACTGGAGATGCATGCCACTTATCTGAGAAATTACATGACCCTTCCAGTGGCATGCCTGATCCAAACACAGACCTTTCATAATTACAAAGCATGGTTATTTATATTTTCCAATGGCTATAAGGTTTACTGACCTAGGTTTGGAACCTGAGGGCTACTCAGATTATCTATTTCCTGCTGATTTTGTTCTGTCCTAAGACTATACATTTAGGTGTGATTGTTATCTACTATTATTCTTACAAAAAGTAGCACTTGCCATTCCTCCATAGTGAGCCTAAAGATATTTTTCAGAGTTCCTATTAGCAACATCAATAAATAGCTGTTTAGCCACATGCAACAGCTTCATAACTCATTTGTGTTCAAGTGCATGGGCTCCTTAGGTCTCAGAATCATCCATTATACATCACGGCTATCTTTGATTTCATGCACAATTCAAAGTGATTGCTCTAGATAGAAAGAGAATGGGAGACGTTTAAAATGAGAAGGATGTAGTGTTCAGTTGAACTCATTATCTCCTCAAATTGCTTCCCCTGACAACATCCCTCTCTTGCCACGCTGTTTGTTTCTAGGACCTGAGTTACAATATCTACCATAGTAAGTGCCAAGCCCAGATGTCTTGTACGAGAGTCTCCATCCACTTGGTAATCAACGCATACTTCAAAGTCAGTCTATGCAAAACTAAGCTCATCTACATTTTGACTTTCAAACTTCCTGCGCAGTGTAGCTCAGTTAATAATATGATAATCTAATCCATCCTCCAAACCGGAAGGAGTAAGAAAGGCAGTAATGGATGACCCTTGACTCATCTTCTTGATTCAGCTCACACCCTGGCACAAAAATCATCACAAATTTGGCCATTCTCTCTCTTTGGGTGTTCTCTTATCTTCTCCTTCTTTTCTGCTACTCTGCTGTAAGTTCAAACTACCACCGTCTTTTGCACTGTCTGACAATGGTAACTCTTCCCTTACTCTGATCCTTTCCAATTCAGTCTTCACACAGTATCTAGGACAATCTCTCCAAATGGAAGCTATAACCTCTCCCTCTCTACCTTAAACTCTTGTTTCTCCCGTTACTGTCGGCCCATCTGGCGCCTCCTTTCTCATCAAACCTATACTATCACCATCCTCTCTTTAAATGTGTGCTCCAAGCACATTGGGCCACTTGTTTATCAAAATGCATAAAGTTAACTGCACAGCTTATGCAATTGGCCTCTATTTCACCTATAAAATGGGACTAATAATAGTGCTAAGCTTTGAAGGTTATTAATGAGTTAATATGCATAATGTATTTGAGATACCTCATATATAATAGTTATCCAGTAAGCTGGCTAATATCGTTACTATTACAATAGTACCTGTTATGTTTTCTGAATCAGTACATTCTATAGGTAATTCATGAGCACAAATCACATGTCAGGAATTCTACTGAAAATGAAAAAGAAATTGAGAAAGAATGTCAAACACGGACTCTGAATTTTATAACAATTGAAAATTAGCTCAAATGCCATTATTTAAGTATTATCTACTGACTTCCCAAAAGATTTTATATCTATATAAAATATGTAAAACACATATATACACAAAATAGTGTAGTATATATATATTATATATAACATATATAGCACATATAGTATATATGTATATAGCTTTATTTATTGTTTGGGACATAATGTTTTACATTTCATTATAATTATTATCCTATTATCTTTAAAAACACTAGCACTTCCCGCTTTCCTACAGTGATCCTAAATATTTTCAACGTTTATTAGTCCAAACCAGATACAACCTGCCCTTTCCTAGAGTTGGGGAAAAAATAAATAAGTTCTTTCCCATACCCATTACCAGGAAATTCTATTGCTTTATGGTTTCTGTATAAATGGTCCTTGAATTGTTGAGTCATCAGTATTTTTATGTCAATTTTCTCCTCTCTCATATTTCTAAACAGAGATTCTCAACAGTTTTTTTTCCCACATAACTGATGCACCTTTTGGCCAAGCAGTTACTTTTATTTATGTCAGAAGGGACAAAAGACTATGCTTAAAATGAAAGGTACAGGAATCCCCTAGTTTTACCTTTGTGTTACTCTTAATAATAGCCTAACATCCTATTTTTTTTAACCAAACTAGCTTTATCTGCTTGGAGCTCGGTGCTATAAATGATTGGTGGTGTCAGTAGGTGAATTTTTCCCTAGGCTCTGTGTCCAATTGGTTAGAATGTGCCAATGATAAAACCAACACGTGTAGAAAAACAGTGTTCTCTCAGAAAGGTTCTTTTGCATAGTTACACATAGCATTGTGCCCTGGCCTGAATTCTCAAAGGCTTGCCCTGGTATCAGGGGAGAGACTTACACTGTAAACATGGACAATTCCTGAAAATACAAAGTGTAGTAGGAAGTCATGCCTATTTCTTACTGTAAATTCAGATTGTATCAGAAATTGCATTTTTTTCATCTTCACAGATCTTTGAGTTATTATCCCAATTTAACCTCAAGAAAACCAAGAGATAATTTCTTTTACGGCAACAGTAACAGAGCTGGGTGGTGCTCCCCTTCTCTCCTGATACTCCTCAGCTCACATCTAAACTCTCACTGTGGCCTTTTCAGTGGGGCTACTATAGAGAGTTAGGTAAAAGGGCGAACAAGTACCTTGTACTTTGTCTCTCAAACTATCTGGGGGTGTGAGGGCTTGGAAAAACTTTGTCCATTCAAGCTCAGATATGTCAAATAGATTCCAGAAAGAAACACTTAAAGATGCCACTACATCTGGATTGTCGCACAAGTCAGTCTTGCTGTCTCTGGCCCTCCTCTCCGTAGGTTCCGTACCCAAGTTCACCTAGACTGCTGGTCTACCTTGTTGCACTTGCTGTCTGCTGTTCTGTCTCCTCCACTGTCTCCTTCTGGTCATGTTCTCTTGTTTCTCTCACAACCCCCTACTGAAAACAGATTGGGCAAGTAAATTTCCACATCATCAGTTAACTGAACCACTGACAAGGGTTTTAGAGCAGATTATACTGACGCAACTTTGAGCTCTTATAAATTATCATTAATAAAACGATTCCTAAAACCTAACCAGAGATAACTTCACTGGAGAGAGCATTTTACACTGGATGCTCACCTCCAAGGTCATGCTGTATCAGCACGGGCTGTAACAGCAGCTCAGGCACAGAAGGATTCACACTTTAACCCAAACAAGATTCCTTCTGTTTATTTTTTCCCTTACCAAATTTAAAAAAAAAAAAAACTAGTTATTATACATTCAGAAAACGGTTTTCCTTGAGTGAATGCTGCCCAGAAACATAAAATGGAATAAAATGTGATGGGGAAGGAATCAATTTGGAGCAGCTCTATTTTTATATGATTGTATTTAATCAATTTGGTCTACTCATTATTGCACATTCAATTCAAAAGTTTTCATGGCCAAAAAGGGGGAAATGCTAGAAAGGATTAATTTCCCCTTGTTCTACTAATGGAATGATTTTCCACTTGTCATTCCGAATGTCTCAGAAGAGCCAGCTCTCTTCTCAACCATAATCAAGCAGAAGCAACATTGCTGGGGTTGTGTCGACCTCCGCCATCTTCCTGGAGCTAGATCCTCACACATTACTCTGAATGTCAACTCCATTCTGAGCTTCAAACCTACCCAAATCAAGAGGCCTGGCATCTCCCCAGGAATGCCTTCATGGGTTCTATGACAGGAAGACACCTATTCCACCAGATGTCCTTTAAATACAAACAACCATGATAATGAATGAGAGAAACAACAACTCACTCAACTCACATCCATGCATGGAAGTCAAACGAGGCCACGGAGATGGCTATATATTAGGACGAAAGGCAGGATGTGGTCTGCGACTTGTGTTTTCTAGCTTTGGTGCCTAGGCCATCATTCATGACCTCTGTATGTCACTGAAGGCAACTCCTTTAAACTCTCTTATCCACATTTCTTACCTATTGTCTGGAATAATAATTGCAGCTATCACATAGGCAGGTATGAAGACGAAATTGCATACCATTTAGTGCACAGCATAGAATAAACGGTCAGTAGATATCAGCTATTGTTAATTCCAGTGTGAGATTGGGTAATGGGCACTTAGGACCAAATGGGTGATCAGTGTTTCCACCAGTGTGTGTGTATCCTAAGTATGTGCTAAATAGCAAGGAAGTGAGGGAAGGAGGGAGGAAAAAGAAAAAGCATACTTCCTTAGATGGCAAAAAAAAAAAATACCAAGAACAGTTTGATCTTAATAGATGTGTTCCACAGAAATAGAAAACAAAACAAAACAAAACAAAACAAAAAAAAAACTTGCCCTTTTTCTAATGAGGCTGTAAGGAGTAACCTTCTGCCATTCACCGTTCTGTGGCCCTGTCCTTTTCTGACTTAACACTTAATGGGATTTGGTTTGGGTTTTTTGGGGATTTTTGTTTTGTTTTGCTTTCATTTTTAAAACAGTCAACTGTGGGGATTTAGAAGGAGTCTTATTGGGAGTCTTTAAGAGTGCATCAGGTCATAAAAACAGAGCGCTTCTATCTATATGGAAATGCAGATTTCAAATATATCCATCCTAATAATCAAATTATAAGGCAAATGTTCCTCTAATAGGAAGCTAATAAAAGTTGATGCTTAAAGCTGCCTGAAGCAGTAAGCAATAAGGAACAGATTTATATTAGGAAGCCTTGCTGTTTTGTTTTTTGGTTTTTTTTTTCTCACTTTCATGGCCTATTCTTATAACTAGATGGCCCAAGCTTGAGTTAGCGGGAAATAGATTCTTTTTAAAAAAAAATCAACATTTTTAATTGAGAACTGTACACACACAGAGAGGGGGGGAGAGGGAGAGGAAGAGAGGGAAAGGGACAGGGAGAAGGAGAGGGAGAAGGAAAGGGAGAGGGAGAGGGAGAGGGAGAGGGAGAAAGGGACAGGGACAGGGACAGGGAGAGAGAGAGAGAGGAGGGAGAAAAGGGAAGAGAAAAAAACAATGCACAAAGGATACATGCACAAAAGGAAATATATACACAAAATACAGAGAGAAAGAAAGTTGATATACACAGAGAAAGTGTGAACCACACAGTTTATTCATACATAAGGATTTGCCTAAAGGTACTAGATTTCCTCCCCTTTTGAACTTGATTCTTTTCCGTGCAATGCACAGATACTCCCTATGGGGCTATCAGTTAG
>NC_046166.1:56083059-56110559 GCF_011064425.1 Rattus rattus | reverse complement strand
CACACACACACACACACATACACACACACACACACACACACACACACATACACACATATACACACACATACACACACACACACACACACACACACACATACACACACACACACACCCACACACACACACACACACACACACACACACACACACACACACACACACACACACACACCCACACATACACACACATATACACACATACACACACATACACACACGCACATGCATACACACACATACACAAATACACACACACACACACACACACTTCACTTATCTTGTTGGTTCTGTTCCTCTAGAGAACCATGACTTACACAGTATAAATAGGTTTATTATACATTTTTTAATTATCCTATTTTTTAAATGGAACTACTAGAAAATTTCGTTCTTTTGTGGCTGACCCTGTATTTCTATAGGCGATATTGTCTTAGAGGCAGCCATCACTACCACTAGGCCCACAGACTCATTAGCACCTGCCAGGATTCTCTAGAAGAGTCAAAAGCTTTATTGGTTACTTTCCCCCATTGCAGTGGGAAAATGCATGACCAAAGGAAATTATGGAAGGAGAGGTTCATTGTGACTTACAGTCTGAGGGGAAATGGATCCTGGCAGGGGAGGGATGGCAGTGGGTTCATGAGGCAGCTGGTTTCATTTTGCCTCTAGTCAGGAAGTGGAGAGTGATAAATGACTATGTTCTTCTTGCCTTCTCCTCTTTCTGTAATGCAGTGCATGGAAGACTGACACTCACACCTAAGATGGACCCTCTAATGTCAGTTAACCAAATCTAGAAAAATCCCTTTCAACAGTGTCCAGAGATTTATTTCCTAGGTGATTGTAGATTCTGTCAAGTTGACAATGAATGTTGAACATCACAGAAACGGATGCTAAAGACCACGACGTAGAGCTTTTTATGAGCTGAACTCCATTCCTCCCCAGGAATTATTTGTGATAGTCATCCTAACCATCAGGACCCCAGGATGTGACTGTATGTGGAGATCAGCCCCATGAAGAGGTAGTTAAGGTAAATTGCAGTCACATGGATGGGTCTTGATATAACCAGAGTGGTATACAAAAACAAAAAACAAAAAAAAAAAAAAACAAAAAACAAAAAACAAAAAAAAAAAACAAAAACAAACAAACAAAAAACCCGATGTAGCCAGAGTGCATGCGTTTGAGGAAAGACTATATAAGGACACAATAGGCCTAGAAGAGAGCTTTAGCTGAAACTAGCCCTGATGATGCCTTGATCTTAAAGGTCTAGCCTACAGACAATAAGAAAGTAAGTTTCTGCCTGTGGTATTTTGTTATAGCATCCCGATCAGACTCATGATGATGGGCTTATAGCCCACAAAGGTATGTAGTAAATCATATAGTCAGCCTTCCATGCACAATGGTTCAGGGACGACACTTTTCCTTTAGTGATGGATCACTTTTTAATTGTGTGCACATAGAAGTGTAGATAAGTTTTCCATTGTTCCCTAGACAATGCAGGAGAACAACTACTCCCTGAGCATTTACAGTGTTTCAAGGACTAAAAAAAAAAACAACCCAGTGATGATTTAAATGGAGGGATAGACATGAGTTATAAGCAAGGACTATTTCATTTTATAGGAAAGACATAAAGGTCCACAGAGTGTGGCAGCTGCAGGCAGAGGTGGGGATCCTAGACCCAACACCCCAAGATACTGAAGACATCTCCTTATGTTATCATTACCCAGGACAGATTCTGATACAAGTGGAGTCTTTGTATGTTAGAATATTTACAAGAATTAGTACATGTGTCCCCTAGAAATGAATGGATTCTACTGAGATAATTAAAAGGAAGTAATTACAGAATCATAAAGCACAATGATTATTTAATTATTATACTGCACATGATAGATCTTGGAATAACAACCCCCTTTTTGATCTCCACACACCATCGTGACGGAGGAGAAGGTCCTGATCTTTCAACCAGATGAGGCCAGCCTCTATCTAAACACAGTTCCCTGATGATCCAAAACACTTCAGTTGGCTGCAATTGCACTTCACCCTCCCAACGCAGACTGGAGAAGATTACTATACACAGCGAGTGAAGATGCATGCTAGACTGCACCTTTACATAAAAGTACAGCAGCAGAAGCAGGGCGGAAGGCTGCTGTCACACCCGCCTGAAGGAGTGGACGAGCATCCAGCAGGCTGTGTTCATAGCCATCCCCATGTCTCAGGTAAAGTAGCACGCTCTCTGAAGATTATGTTCATTCAGTGAGGCAGCCCACAGCAGGATGCTGTCTGTGTACACGTTAAGCCCACTAAAAGGTGGACAGCGGCTTCCATCTTCAACATCAACAAGCAGGAGAAATCCTTCCTGAGGTGGACAACTCGTGAGACATTCCTCCCCACTGGTTATTTCCTCATCACTGAGAGAGCCTGTCTGTCTCCTTCCAGAGCACCAGTGGCAAATGTGTTCTGCGGGTGACACTAGTACACACTTCTCATGCCTGCTCTCTGCCTTTTACACTTAGATGGCTGTGCTCCCTCCCGGGTTTCCAGTGTCCCTCCTTTTTAAAAAATGTCACCTAAGATGAGTGGGGGTGGCACATACCCGAGATCCAAGCCTTCAGAGGACTGAGGCAGATGGATCATGAAAATGAGGCCAGCTGGGGCTATATTGCAAGATTCTGTCTCAAAAATAATCATCCACAGGTAAGTCCTTACTGGGTTCCTCACTGCGGCTGTCACTTGAGACATTCAACATCTCTCCGCAGAGACACTAAGGACCAAGTTTTCATGACATACTGCTCACGTGGGCCTTCTTTTTCCATTCATATGGATATTATTTTTCTGGGGTAATTAATTTACTGACAACTCCTTCGCACAAAGCTCCGAGACAGTCCCTATTAGTCATATTTTCTCATTACTGTAGCAAAACACCTGCCAGAACACGACTGCTCGCCTTTCAGAGGACTCTGACCAACACAACAGGGAAGGCAAGAAAAAGGGGTTCAGCTCACAACTCACACGGCTGACCAGGAAGCAGGGAAAGGCTGCCCCTGCGCCTAGGAATCAAGGGAAGTAGCCCTGGTTCCCAGACGCATGGCTTCTGCGGTTGCCTTTTGTTCTATCCCGATACCCAGCCATGGGAATTGTTCCAACTACATAGAGAGTAAGTCTTCCTCACTCCGTTAGTCTTCTCTGAAAATATGTTCATTGATATAACCAAGGCTTCCCTCGCTACTCTCCTAGGTGACTCTAAATCCTGTCAATCTGTGGATGGCAGTCAACCATGGCAGCTGATGTGCACAGCTTAGGAGTTGACCTGACTCCTCAGGTATGAAGGAGAAGAAAGAAACCACAGACACACATGTCGAAAAGTTGGGAACACGTGGGCCTTGCAGGATGGAGGAGATACACTGGCAGCCTAGATACTCAGTATGGTAAGGTTAGCCAATCTCAGGGACATCTCCATAGTGGAGCAGTCTCAGGCCACAGTCATCCCTCATCTGGGAGGAAGAAATTGTGGTTAATACTCTCTGTAGACATACCAACTAATAGATTTGGACCAAAGAAAGAAGACTTTACAGTCTTCCTCAGCCTGACCCAGGGGATGCCTTGCTATTCCCATGGATCTGAAGCATTGAGAGCCTTGGCATTGCCATTCTGACCTCGACAACACATGTACACTCAGGAATTCAGCCACTCCTACACTGTGTCATGAGAAAGGATTGTGTGGCAACCTTTGGCTTTAGATGGGTTTAACCAAGGGTCTTTTCTCTTTTTCCACCTACACTCTCTGTAGAGCTCTCTACCTTCTGTTTGCACGGAACACGTCCTTAACTGTATCTTTCTGACCTCTTCACTGAAGACATCTTGCTTCTTATGAACATATTCACCCATTTACTCTTTATGTGTTCAGAGATCTTTTTCCAGTGTGCCCAATAGGGTTCCCACTCCTTAAAAATCTGTCCTGAGCCCTGTAAGTTGAGTAATCTCAAATGAACTTAACTTTTCTGTGATCTCAGACCCCTTAGATATACCACGGGCTATTGCATCTATCAAGACAATCAAACAAACCCCAAAAATACTCTTGTGGTAACTAAAACAATACTGTGGGAATTTAGCATTAGTCACTATTGCAACAACATAATCTTTGGGTGATGCGGTAAGTATGTTGCTGATTTATAGCATAATTTATGAACTCTGATGTGATAGCCTGGGTTCCTATTCACCAAACTGAGAAAACTCTACAACTATTCACTAATGGTTTACTACACATACCAGGCTTCTTTCATATATTATCTCACTCTATGTTCCTGACCCTATGAGATGTATATGACCACACTCATTTCATCAGTTGAAGAGTGCATGGCCTAAGTAGAGTCACAGAATCGAGAATAAACACTTTGAACACAAGAGAAAGCAGGATTTAAGCCCAAAGCCATGCTGTTAACTTCCGATCATACTTAATCACCCTCTGTCCATGGCTCTGTCTACCTATGTGTCCTGTAGCTGGTATAAAATACATTCCAATTATTTCTTAGTTAATTAATAGAATACCTCTCCAAGGCAAAGCATTCTTCTTTTAGGTATTTAGCCAAATAGAAGAAAGCACGCAAAACAATGTAATTGTCCCATGAATCCTTGGGTTGTTGGTGGTGGATTAAGCTGACCTAGCTTTCTCTCATTTATTGCTATTTCTTTTTCATGAGGGGAAAAAAATCAGAAATAAATTGTAGGCAGATGTCTCATTCCTCCAACTTATTATTCTGGGTAAAAATATTGAGTGACATAATGCCGTGACTAAGAATGGAATAATACATCAAACAGGCATGGCTCTTAGAGAAACTTCCAGCCAGGTCTTATCTAATGATGGATTCTGTTATTAGGATAATGTTATTAATATTACAGAAGGTAGGAGAAATGTTTACTGGCAGGGTGTATTTCTAAACAAATTTAAAAGCATGTTTCAAATTTAAAAGATCACAGAACTGAGATATCCTTCGATAATGAAAGAACCCACTGAGGTCTCTGCTGACAAACAGTTTCTGAAGTAAAGACTCAGTGTGGAAAAGAATGGCAGAAAATGCGGACTGTGGGAGGAAAGGCACGCAAGGACTTGGAACAGTATATCAAAGCGCTCAGCCTTCCTAGTGGATACCACAGTCATCACAGATTTCTAGGGATGAGAATAGCACCAAACTGGCATATAATTCTAGACAGAGTGGCTGAGATTAAAAGGAAAAAGAAAGAAGTGATGTTAGAAACAGAAGGATAAAGAGATTTAAGGAAAATATACAACAGAAGGAAGGATCAGCCAGACATAACAACCACCTGGATAAAAATCTTAAACTGTGAGAAAGTAGGAGGAAGGAAAAGAGATAAACAGATTTAAAAGGAAAGAAAAATGACATTTCTCTGTGTAGCAAAGGATGGAACTTCTGGAGCGAGGAAAGGTAGCTGGCCTCTAGTTCCTGATATGGTACCACTCTGTTCTTCCAAGGATGAGCAACAGCAAGCCCTCCTGTCTGGTGAACTAATTGGACCACCACTCTCACCTGCTCCATACATGTTGCTGCTGTTGATAACACTAGGGTCAAGGAAGAGTCAAAAATAAGTCACTTACTATTGGGGTGGTATTTATATCTTTTTGTTATTTTTTTTTATTTAGCAAAGCCTTGCTCTTCCCCAAAGGAACTCTCCATACCAAGAACTCTGAATGTCCTATAGTGCCTCTAGATATGGTGATTAGATGCTAGTTTCTTGCAGATAACTGGCAGTTAATAGATTACTTGGTTGACTAACCCTCCCTGAGTTTCCCTCGCCATACCTCTTCCGATTTTGCATCCCATCAGCCTATCCTTGATGCCCACATGCCTGGCCTTAGGCAGAGCAGCAATAGTAACTGTGTCAGACTAAATTGCCTCTTCGCTTTCCTCTCTGTAGTGGTCATTGTTATTACCCTTTGAAAATCGTCCTACTTCCATACTTTCTACATAATCAAGGAAAATAATTTGGACATTCCAAATTTTCCCATCATTTATTTTGCAAACAAATCTATAGGGTATGCCTTCCACAGAGTGGGAATTTGTTCCCAAGTGATACACTCTTTAAAGATGGTCTGTAACGCACAGAGACCGGTACATAGGATGTATGTCTGCCCTGCTACAAACAAATGGAAAGGTCACAAGAAGAGAAGCTGGGAAGAATATGGGCAATGGCTACCTGGGAATTTTCCTACCTGATGCAAATGTTTCTAAATGCTAATTTCTAGAAATTCATCAATTTTATCACAGTTTGATTTAATCTCTCCTGAAATAAATGAGTTGGGGGAAAAAAGAAATAAAAGAGTTGGTTTGGGTTCCCCTCCAAAGTTCCAAAACATAGCCATCTTAAAGTTGAAATAAAACAGGCTTTGGCAACAAGCTTGTACATTCCCCAACCCGCCATTCCCACTGGTGTGAGGCAGCTTTACACAGTGGGAATCCTTGAAAGAATCCAACGTCTTATCTGGCTTCTACCACTGGACATGACCAGAGCATGATCATGTGTTGCTCTAAAGCTGGGTTTCCTTGGTGGTTAGAATAAAAAGGTACAAACATAGCTTGGTTTCCTGTTAAGCTTAAAGTTCGAATCCCATCTCACTCACAAGATCATATGTTGGACACTTGATCCCTAGCAGATTTGTGAAGGTCATGGGAATACTAGATGGTGAATAACTAGAGGAAGTGAGTCACTGGCAATATACTTTGAATGTTTTACCTGGACTCCTGTTCTTACCTTCCTCTCTGCCACAATATAATATTATTCTGGAAGGTTCTCCCTGGACACTAGCCCTTGCCTTTCTGAACTATGTTCCCTATCTGTCATGCCATAATATTCTGCATTTATTATACACACCAATGGCTATGATATTCTACTTAAAGTACATGGAGCCAAGTGTCCATGAACTTAACCCTCTAAAACCATGAACCCGAACAGAGCCTTCTTTCTTTAAATTAGTCATTTCAGGAATTTTGACACAGTATTGAGAAACAAGGAATACAGTTTTAACCTATAATAGGTCTAGCATGAGTCTGACATATTGCAGGCACCTGATCATTTTAAACTATTATGACTAACTGGAGGTCTGAACAATGACCAGGTGAGAGAGAGAGAGAGAGAGAGAGAGAGAGAGAGAGAGAGAGAGAGAGAGAGAGAGAGATCAGGCTGAGCAAGCCAGTGAGAGCAAGTCATTATGCAGCATCCTTTGTGGCCTCTTGTGGTCTCTGCATCAGCCTCTGCCACCAAGTTACATCCCTGTTTCGGCTGCTCTCCTACTTGTTTCAGTGATGGACTACGATGTGGAACTATAAGGCCAAATGAACCCTTTCCTCCCCAACTTGCTTTCATTTATGCCTTTTAACCATAGAAACAGGCCAATTTACTTCCAACATTTAAAATAGAAAAATAAATAAGAATAAGTAAATTTCCACTTTTAAAAATTATAAGTTTTTATGCTCCTTTATATAAAATTCTAGAAGCATCACTGGCAACCATTTGACTTGTTTTCCTCGGTGCAACTCTAAACGGCCACTAACAAAACCAATACCCTTCAGATAGGAGGATGAGGGTGGGCTTCCAGTTAGCTGGCAGCCTTCACTACTCTTTTACGATGTGTTTCCTTAGACTTCACTCTTCACTCACCAGCCTGTCATTTAATTCTGCCCCCTAGAGTTAAGCTCTGTTCCTAAGGGACAGATTATCTTCCTTTCTTGTAGAGGTCTCAAGAGATAGTTTTCATCTCCTATCTGAACCTTGTATTCTTTCTACTGGGCCATTGAGATACGCCCATACCCTTGATCATTCATGTTATCTTAAGATGTAATCTGAAATACTCACAAGATATGTCCTTCCATTCACACTGGATTCCCATCCTATTTATTACTCCAAGCCTCGGCCTCATGGGGGCTACTTCTATGCTCCACAAGACTAGCTAGCACGAGCCTTCAAGTTGACAGCTTCTATAGAAGAGTTTTTCTTCTCATTCACTACTTCTCATCATTAAGATTCTTTGGTGTTATCCCCCCAGCGGAACAGAGCATAGGAGAAAAAGACAGTAAAGCACTGATCAGAAAAGTCCTATGAACAGTACAAGATAAGGAAACTTTGAGAAGCCCTCTGGACTTTGTGCATCAAGAATATTTTGTGAGGAACTCAACAGAGGCTTGTAAAATGCACTTCATATAAAGAATAAGTTGAAAAGGGCAAAACAAGCTGTGCGTGTGACAAGAAGAAAAGAGGAAAAAGGTGTATAGTGAAATATTGAGACTAAAAATTCTACTGGACATTTGTGACCTTTGTGCCTCCCTAAACAGAAAGAAATGTCTCCTTCTTCTGTTTCAGTGTTTGTCCTGTGTGATTGATTACGTGCTAACGATGCTGCTGAAATGCCTCACATATAACAACGGGGCTCACACAGCACTTCTCCACAGAAGAAGCATGCTGTTGTAAAGGACAGTGTGGGGCCTGGTAATGAAGAAAAGTATAGAAGGAAATACAGAGACTGGCAGGCTAACCACTACCCATCTGGAGCTGGCCATCTTCTTCACTGTGATGATCACTGTCTTTAAACTTTCCCAGACACAATTCCAGGACACAAGGAATCCTGCTCTCATTGGTTTTGATCAGTCCTGATGTGTATCCCATCTTCTGAGCCTTCAGGCCCCTCATCCCCACTTTCTTTTCTTTCCCATTCCTTAAAATCTATTTTCAATTCTACCTCATCTCTAGGCCCTCTCTACCTATGAAGAAGCCCCTCTTTCTTCTAAATTCTATAACACAAAATCTATGTCTAGGTCATATACCAATTCCATTGTAAGCAACTCAAAAGTCAAAAAGACCTGCCTTTTTATATAAAATGTAGTAGCTGACATCTAGCCCACACTAGTTTATACTTGAGTTGAATGTGGGACTCGACTGGACCCTTCATTACTTACTTCCTCTCCTATACATGATTCTATCTCCAACAGTTAGAAGTTTCTTGAAGCCAAGAGTCCTGGCAAAGTCTACATGGTACAAACCAACAGCACATGATACGCAATTGCTTGACAGATTTTAGTGACAGGAAGGAGCTCAAAGCTTTCACTGAAGTCATGATGCAGTAGCAGATGCTGTTTCCCTTAAATGGTAAACATCACCTCATGCCTGCAACACTGTTCAGGCTCAGAACAGCCTAGAGCTGCTCAATTCAGCTATTTCTCTAAGCTCCAGGGAAGAGCCCCAAGTTTGCCTGAGGGACTGTCAAGTCCCACCTCAAAATGATTGACTGGCATGAGGGTGGGCAGCCACACTGCGGTTGACACCTCAGATCTCCCTGTACTTTATCCTCGAGCAGGGAAGGGTATATCACACTTCATCAGTTCATGTGTCAGAGACAGTTTGATTTTGTAAATGCCTTTGCTCTGGGTTTCGCCTGGGATTTGGGATTTGCAAATCCATATGAGACCTTGATGAGCACCCCATTGGTAGATGGAGGACTATAGCATGAGCCTGGCCTGTCAAAGGGAAATGAGGCAGGGTGTCAGCCTGCTCTTCTGTAATTCTTGCCCCACCCCTCAAATCTTCCTAGCAGATGGAGAAGAAAACAGTGACAATAAGCAGATATTTTTGTAGGTCTGGAGTAAGAATGCATGTGGAGGAAGAAAAATGTCATTGGGATGTTTTCCTGTCTGCAATCATTGCTCTAAGGCCATAAACTTTAAATGGTAAGTTTTTGAAAACTAAAAATAAAGATACAATTTTGTATAAGCAAATTATTTGTATGTACAAAATTTTATATTTCTTTCTGTACAAACAGTATTTTCACATGAAAATCTGGAAATTGGGCAGCAGGTGGATTTCAGTGCATTTTGCAAATACACATAGGAAGGAAAACTGGTACAGAATCATGGAATTCTGGATATGGTAGATGGCAGGCAGCACCACACATGACTACCGCTGGATGGCTTGGTCACTCTGAGCTTCTGTAATTCTAGTAAGAGGCAGAGTGGATGAACGATGGAAGGAAAGGTCATTCTCAAGCCATTCACTGGCTATTTGACCAGTAGAACTGCCCTTCCCATCAACTAAGCTTATTTTAGCCTCAGACTTGCACTTCAAGCTGGCACATCAAGGCAGCACAGAAGAAACAGACCAACATGGCGCTGGCTGAGTGCACGTTGAAAAGGGCAACTCAGTCACATTGGATGATTGAAGGAACTGCCATAAAGTTTCTTTACAAAGGAGTGCCAAGGTATTCAAAATGGCAAGGGACCAGTGATGAGCTTGCCAGAACTGAATGGGTACTGAAGTGTATTTGCCTCCAGAGCCTAGAGACCAGCCATACAAAGAGGGCCACCAGCCTTGAGTCAACCTTTTGATGGACAGAGGGAGCAGACCCATCAGAATCTCCAGGAGAAAATTAAAGTACTCCAAACTTAACTTGATTTTCTTTCCTTCTGTTGCCTGAGGAGAGTCTCACATTGATTGAATCCAATGGAAGACAGAGTCAAAGGCATCTTTGAAGTCTAGGTTGCTCAAACACCCTGGCACAGGAATTAGAATATATCAGGATAGATAAACCTGTCCAGATGCCCTGAAGTTTACAGAAAGTTTAGTTTAATATACATTCATTATTTCTGGGTCATGGTATTCCAAAGTTTGTGTTACATCATGCCATATCTTGTATAGTGCTTACACCTAAGCCACATGGGAAACTTTCTTGACTAAGAGCAGTTGTTTTCAATGTATAGAAATCATTAAGCCTCCAATAATATTAGATTATAGATCTAACCTGGATAAGGACACAGACACTGTCAAATAAGAACTAGTTGATTATTTTCAAACCATTACCCATGGAATATAAACAATACAAACATGGACCTCTTTAATTCTTTATGTTCTACATGCCATGTTTTCTAACTCCTTCTGCTTCTCAGTCATCATTTAAAATAACTACCGTTCTATATTTTACACTCAATTGTCCAGTAGTAATAGAATAGGAAGCTGCCTTTAGCTCATTGTTATATAAACATGTGGTGGCCTAAGAGTGGGCGGAGTCTGAAGAAAGGCCCAGCCACTCACCTCACTAAGATCATTTTCACTCTTGCTCTCTTGAGTTCCACTTGCTTCCAAGCTCGCTGGAGTCTCTCCCACTTGTTATCACTTCTGGTCCCAGGAATAGTACACAAAATATGTGGACAGCTTAAGGCAAATGACTGGACCCCATCCCTAAGCAACAGGGACCTTCTGGATACCAGCCAAGCCCTGTACTGGAATCCTAAGGGTGATAGTTAATCTTGATTGCCGGTGTGACTAAACTGAAAGATGTGTACATTTCTGGGTATGTCTGTGAGAAAGTACCCAGGGATGACTGACATGTGGAATAAGGTAAGAGGATCTGCCAAAAGTGGAGGTAGGACATCCAATAGACTAGGGAACTAGGCGGAATAAAAGAGAAGAAAACACCAGCCAGCCCACCTGTGCTTCTCTGTCCCCTTAGCTATTATACCCATTACTTCTGTCATTACCTGGTGACATCAGACTTCATTTCTTCAGCCTTTCAATGAAGATGCAACAGCTACATTCTGCAGGTGTTTCTAGACACCGGCATTGATATAGGACTAAACCAATGGTGCCCCCACAAAAGAAATGTAGTAATAAAAATGTAAATAGTGCCAGGTTGGTTAATTATCTAGTAACATGCAAGTTCGCACAGAATGCACAGAACAGCTTCTGTGAGCAGAGCACTTTGGCAAAAGAATGAGGTGTCTCCAGACATTCGATCGCGTCAAGCACAGAGTCTGTTGATAGGGCTGTGATTACTTTTACAGATTTTGAAATGGAAGGAAGGGGGTGTGGAAGAGAAGAAGAATACTGATAGCAAAGCAACCTTCTTGTCAGTAAAGACGCTGCATTAAGCCTATGGACAGTTGTTAGACACAGAGTAAGCAGAGTTGCCAGGAGATGATTTGATCCATAACCATAAGCTGTATAGCGCTGCCAAAATGTCAGGAAGGTAATTGGCCTCTGGGTATTTAGAATGTGGTCTTTGTCCTTCCTTTTATAGATGAGTCGGAACATCTTTATGAGTAATAAGCCAACTAGATCTAGACGATGCCATCATTTAGAGATGTGTGTCCTAGGAGTTATAAAGACACATCAAAAATACCCATAAACACCTGCCGGAGAGTGAGTGATAAAAAATACTTCCTGACCAATTAATCAAAGCCTCAAAATGCAACTTCAATGCACTCTTCCCCTTGGGAAGTACAGTGGAGGAATACAGCTGATCTGAAACTAATCAAACTCCCATTTGCATCCTGGAATTTGGGGGAAAATTATTTTCTTGAATAACATTTGTACACCTTTATTGAGAAAGAGTCTCATCTCTCAATTCCATTTTGACCTGATGGACTCATTCTTTGACTTAAATAGTAGTTCCTTTACTACTTACGAGACTTGGCCATACAGTCAATAGACTTTTGAGGAAACTGCATTTAAAGACAGAAGATTTTGAGGAAAGTGACAGGTATTGGTATGTTGCTTATTTGGTTAGCATTGTTTAAGATAGTCAGAACTGTCTGTGACTGTGTCCATTTAGACATATGCAGTAAATTATTCATCTTACATAATGCGACTTGACAGGATTTAGAATCACCTAGGAGATAAGCCTTTGGGTACTTCCATAAGGCATTATCTAGTTTAGATAATGTAGGAAGCACCACTTCCTGGGCTGGGGTCTCAGAATGAGTGAACAGGAAAGGGCAGCTGGGTACTAACATTGATTTCCCCTCTGCTCCCTGACTACAGATGCAATGTGACCAGCTGATACCTGCTCCTTCTGCCGTGTCTTCTCCATGTGCTGGCCTGTCTTTCCTACTGTAACACAATGATCATCTCAAAGTGTGAGTCAAAATAAATCCTTCTTTCCTTAGGTGGTTTTTGTTACTCACTTTGTAATAGAAGCACGTAAGGTAACTATTACATATTGCACTTGAAAGACATTGTCCTTCCACATAGAAACACAGACAGATTTAGGGCTGTAGTCTCTGTCTCCACTCCTTCCACACAGCCAAAGAGTACCTACAACACTAACTTATTGAGATAAGCCCAAGAAATGGCCCTTCCATGTCTGTCCATGGAATACTCTAAATACTCTAATAATTCCATGTAAAAACCCAGTCTTGGTTCTTCCCTTGCCCTTGTGGTTCCTGACACAGATACATGCTATGGCTGTCCCTCTCACCATAGGGATACTGCTGAGGCTAGGTTGATAATTTAGAGATGCCCCCTGACTTGTCAATCTCTGTCCATGTATGACCCAATGATAACATTAGTTCCTTCCTATTATTCCTTCTGTCAACCTGGCATTTGCCTGTCTGTTGGTCTGTCTATCAGTCCATCCATTCTATTAGTTCTGTCTTTCTGGAAAACTCTGATGAATACAGACAGTATGACTATTAGTGCTATTTCTCTTGTCTACTGTCAGGAACTATATATAAAAACAGTTAGTAATATAAGGTAAGATTCAGTGAAGATGCTCTGTCAATATGATGGTCCCAAGCCTGTGTGGTATTGAATTCAAAATTTAATTTAAGATTCAATAAAATCTGAAACTAAGTACTTCAGTTGCCCTGGCCATGAAAAAAAAAGCAAACTAAAAACAGCTGGTAGAATATCTAAATACAATTAAATACCAAGCATATGGCCAGTGTTTATCATATTGGTCAGCACGGATACAGCATGATCCTGTCCTCCGAGAATATTTTGTGACAATACCACAAAGAACCACCCCTCGTGGTTCAGATTGTGTCCTCACTCATACAAATGGCAGTTTATACTTTGCCTGCTATCTTTTCCCTTGACTGTGTCTCAAAAGATTCTCGTGTTTATGAGCAGCTGATGCTTTTGCATGCTATGCTGTGTAAAGTATGTTCTTAAATATTACCTTGGACACTAATTAGTGGGATTTGAGAGTGAACAGACGTTGGTGTTGTTAAGGTTAATGGCTTAATCCTTTAGCACAGGAGAATCCAATCCTTGTAGGGCTTACTGAGAAGACTTTTATTAATGCTCAGAGAATGCACTGTTCCATTCTCCACAAGTACTGTGCTAGGGTGGGCCATCTGTATGTCCTTTGAGTGTCTGGTGTTTAGAAAATGCTTTCAGATGCTAGAATTGCTTACCAGGAAAGTAAACTGCTAATAAAACAGAAGATAATTTCTCAGATATTACCTAGACTTGATTTACATTCTCTTTATTTAAGATTAATAAGACATAAATAGTTAATTGTATGTTACAGAGATAAGATAGGTAAAAGAAATAGAAGCACAATGAATTTTGGAGAAATTCTAGTTATTGTACCTATTTTATTTAAGCATTTAAACACCTGATTCTGAAGAGTAGAGATATAATGAAGAAGGTTGAAATAATTTTAGAACCAAAGAGTCATTTGGAGTTGCATTGCAATGGGTTCTCCAATTCCTTCCCTGTCAGAATTATCCCTGCATCAAGAATACATATGGTGGGCTAGCTGATAAAAATTACAGAAACATTTGAAGCCTAGTGGATAGATGAACAAAACTATGTAAATTGCAGAAAGTAAAGGCAGGTGAGAACAGTGGAGGAGTAGAAGGGAGATGTCTTCACCTAAGGGACATATATAAAGCACAAGATACATTCATGAACTGCCACCATGTGATATCTAAAACTGTGCACTCACCAAGTAACAGCTGCCCATACTACTTGAGAGCAGATATTACCTCTTCTGTTTCTTTTCCTCCTCCTCCATCTCTCTCTCTCTCTCTCTCTCTCTCTCTCTCTCTCTCTCTCTCTCTCTCTCTCTCTCTCTCTCTCTCTGCATTGCATACATGTGTCTTGTATAGTCACATTTATGTGGGTGTATGCACATGCAGGCACACATGTATAAATACATATGTAGAGTTCAGAGATTGATATCAAGGGTGCTTACATCCATCATGCTCAGAAAAGAGCACAACTAATTGTCGTCTAATGTATATGCAATATAGTGTCCCTATCTCTGAAGATATCACTTTCTGAATCCCAGACCTATGATGCTATATTATGAGGCAAAGAGAAATTAAAAATAATGTCTGAAGGCTGGCGAGAGGGTTCCTTGTACAAAATGCTTGCTCTGAAAGCTTGAATCTGCTCCCTTTGCCTGAGGATTGGGATGGGTTAGCTCCATTATATTCTTAGCTTCTTTAGAGAACAGGAAACTAGAGAATTTAAAGAATACTAGCTAAGTGAAAGAACAATTTTATTGAGAGGGAAGACTCCAGGATCTGCAAAGATGGCTCAATGATTAAGAACACATCCTGTTCTCAAAGAAGACCTAAAAGCATATGAGAGCTAGGATTTGGATCCATAGCTCCCACATGAAAACTAGGGAAATAAAAAAGAAATAGATCTATGGGAGAGGAGAATTTGGGGAGGAGGAAGGGAAAACGCAGATAAAATTTAAAAAGTAAGAAAAAGAAAAAGGGAAAGATGGCTGTGCATCATCCCATTGTCCCAGATTTGAAGAAAGGAAGGAAGCAGAGGTAGGTTACAACCCGGCAGCAGAGCTCAATGACACGAGGTGGGAACTTCTTCATTTCATCCATCCATGGCTGACTTTAAAGACAGAACAAATGAGTTTCAGTCCGAGAATATAATGACCCCTAGAAAGTGTAAGTCAAAGAATTGATGCTACCCTCTTGAGCCTCTAAAAAGGCTCGGCCAATGCCTGATTTTTTTTTTTGTCTAATAACATCCCTGTTAGGCTTCTAATGTATTGCTCTGTGAGCTGATAAATTTGTTGTTTGCGACCACTAAATCTGTGATAATTTGTTGTAGCCGACATTGAAGATGAATGCAATTGAGATCTTTCTCTTTGATTCTTGAGAAAAGACACTATCAATTTATTATTCTAACTGCCCCTGACAACCATCAAATATTCAGTTGTCAACCCACAGTGCAAAGCTGATGCAAGTTATGTGGCTAAAAAAACTGGAACATTGTTCAAAGGAAAAGCTGCTTCTGCAGATTCATTAACGCACACACACACACCCCACACACACACACACACACACACACACACACACACACACACACACCACACACATACACACACACACACACACACACACACACACACACACACACACACACACACACACACACACACCCAGACCTAACCCTAATCTCTCTGCAGATGCCAAAAGATGACCTTCCGCTTTGTAACAACCTCTCCCAGACAGCTTGAATCTGGTCCCGTTGCCTGAGGATTGGGATGGGTTAGCTCCATTATATTCTTAGCTTCTTTAGAGATCGGGAAACTAGAGAATTTAAAGAATACTGGCTAAGTGAAACAACAATTTTATAGAGAGGGAAGACTCCAGGATCTACAAAGATGGCTCAATGATTAAGAACACATCCTGTTCTCAAGGAAAACCTGAATTTATTTCGCAGCAACTATGCTGGGCGGCTCACAACTGCCTGCCACTCCAACTCCAAGGGGACCAGAGCATCCACATGCAAATTCTCTCCTATGCACATAGCCACTAAAGACACCACACAGAGATACACATAACTAAATATAAAATAAATATTTTAAAAGAAGAATCTGATCATAAAATAGCACAATGAAACTCAATTTTGAGGCATACATAGTCCTTCATAGTGGACTACATGTGTCTGGTGATATCTAAAATCTCTTATAACAAGAAACATGTTAAGGAAACTACCAAATGGTCATCCCTGTAAACACACATGAACATACATATATGAACAGGTTATTTTTAGGAATGTATATGTAGGGGGGGGAATGTTTGCCCAGAAACCGGGAAAGGGAATAACACTCGAAATGTATATAAGAAATACTCAAGTTAATAAAAAAAAGAAAAAAAGAAAAAAAAAGGAATGTATATGTATACATAGTGAACAAAAAAGCTATGAATTTGAAGGAGAACAGGGAAGGTATATAGGAGGCTTGGAGTGAAGAAAGGGAAGAGAGAAGTGTTGTAATTACATTATAACCACAAAAATAAAATAAATGCTTATTTGTGGCTTTGTTCCCATTTCTCTGCCTCTTATCAACCTGGCATCCCCTTCTTTCCCATTCCTATGCCCTTATACTACCATTTACCTGGTCCACATTTCTAAATACTGCCTCGACTTTGGATAAAAAGCACCAGGCACCTACCGAAGAGCTGCAAGCCTCCACCTATGCCCATGGGGTTCCACAGTGGCCGCCTAGACCTAACCGGCTCTGAAGGGGAGAGAGGCAAATGACTTGCTCCATAAAATCAGCTTCCAGGTGCAAAGCACAGGGCCAGAGAATAGCTAAGAGATTCAAGAAGATGGATGCTAAACACAGAGCAACCGGCACCAGTCTCCTATCAGGGCAACCAAAAATCACACATTTCTGCTCTTTTTTTTTCTATTGAAACACTAACTCATCTTGATTACATCACCTCTGTACCTGCGGTATAATTTACTTCAAAATCACAAGGAGATAATCATGCTGCAGCTGTTCCCTCCTTTCCTTCTCTGTTTTCCTTCAAGTATTATTAACTGCTTGTTTTCTCCAGGATTTCATTTACTTATTTATACATACATACATGCATACATACACGCACACACACACACACACACACACACACACACACATACACACACGCATATACATACAGAGTTTGTTCATTCATTTATATATTGAGCATGCATGCTACCTTTGTGCATGTGCCCCCACAGATCAGAAGAGAGCATCATCCTGGCACTGAACTTGCAAACAGCCGAAAGCTTCCCAACCTGGTACTCCGATCTGAACTCAGGTTCAGAGTGAATGAGTAACAAGCACTGTTACCCACTGAGTCGGCACCCTCGTCCCTGTCCTATAGTACCCAATGTTCTCATTTTTACTATGTAAATGAGGCTGACCTCTCTTTTCTTCTCTGTAGCACTTTCTCTTTTGCATATTTACCATCTCTCCAACATGACTTCCAAGTGTACTTGGAAAATGTTCATTAGATGTTTTTATTTTCATTTCTCTTCCGAGCAATCCAAGACTAATTAAAGAAGGAGAGACCCTTGAGATAACAAGGGAAGTTATAGATTAAAAACAGATTCATTAATTTAATTAAGATTTTAAAGTTAATTTCCACTTTATTAAAAGAAACAAAAAAAGTCAGACAGAAGCAAGCTGAACCCACATTTCCAAAAAAGCAATCAGACAAATTAGAGTATGAAGTGCTCTACAGGAAAATACATTTCTTAAAGCCAGTGTAGAGTTAAGGGGAGTAAAGGGATTTTGTTTTTAATATGACTTCAATGGATGTTTTCTAGAAGGAAAAATGGGAACTACTTTTGTGGACTTTCCCCTGACCTGTGCAGACCTTTTCTGCTGGGCCCAAGAATCTGAGAACCTGAAAGAATGGGGCGAACTGCAGCCTGATGCTACAGACAGTCTTACTTCAGTTTGAGCGTACTTTTATACAGGAATGTAAGCAATCATCCCAGGAAGGCTGCTTGAGGTCAGAAAACCACGGCCAGAAAAACCATGAGCAGAGAAACATGTTCATACACAAGCACATACTAAATACTGACGGCTCAGCCCTTTCCCGGAACTTTCTCTGGACTAACCAACTCAATCACAATTGTCCGGCACATTCTATAGATTATACCTGGGAATGCACGAAAGCAAGGTAGACGCCCATATCCAGACTCAGGGTACGCTGGCCAGATTGGGTTCTATAGCCATGACCGGACATCCAACAAGAATGAACATCTCTTATAAATTGAATGTAAATGTTTGATACAGGAGGCATGAAATCTGGTCCAAGAATGATTCAGGAAACAAAATGCACCTGTGGTAAAAGGCCTTCTGCCTTTTGTTCTGGAGCCTGTCTCATGTTTCCCCAAAGCATAGTTCACCATGTGTCATTCTTTTGACCATGTTCGGACAACATTTTTGGTTCAAAGTCCAATACATCACTCCTGAAACTACACATCTCCAACTTCAGCAAGTAGAATTGTTATATTCAATAAACCATTGTTTAAAAACAAGCTGCAGACCAGTTGTGGGCAGTTGTTGATCCCTGCTGGAGATTTAGAGATTAAGAGATATACAATGGGTACAAAGTACAAAATAGACATTTTGAACTTAGAAGTTTTAAAGACAACTGAGAACTGAGGATGAGGTAGGAAGGGCAGCATACTGTTTCAGGAGCAGGAAGTGGCCAACAGGAAGTAAGGTCATAACAGCACCATGTCAGAGGAGGAACTAACAAGGCACTTCCTCTTAGTTATATATTTTATTTCTGTGTCTTGAGGCCCTGGGTTTCTACTGATTCTTCTAATACCTTACATTCTGGACTTCAAAACATTACTTACAACATAAATTTTGGGACCTTTGTTGTGAATGTAGTGATTTGTCCAAAATGTTTCAAGGATTTTAACCACTCTGCATGCCATGTCTCCAACTGCCCTCTCCCTGGGATGATGGGCGTGTCCTGAGATTAATGTCCTTAAAGTTCTCTCAATGCTATACTAATGAATTCTTAATGTCATTGAAAAAGCTATAAGACTCCCAAATTAACTCTTTGTAGAAGATTATGGGGCTCATAGTTTGACTGATAAGAATATAGGTACAGCTACTTCAAATGGCGGGATCTTCTTCATTTGTTCCTACATAGGATAGGGTATAACTTTTAATATATCTCAACTTTGAGATATTTCAGTAACTATAGAGCAAGTGTGAGCCACATGTATTAAATATTTTTGGTAACTATAAAAATGAATATAATGTATTTAGATCACATCACCACCCACTCCCTCCTCCAACTTAGATTTTTCCCATATTCTTACATTGTCTAAAACCTTTAACTTCTTAAAATTAATAAGAACTCATTTTAATAGTACTAGCTTGAAATTGTACTGTTAATATTAAGATTTCGTGAAATATTTTTGTGTGATAACTGAGGATACAAATTATCTAAATTACATAGAGAAAAATATGGCAGAAGGTATTAAATAAAATTCTGAGATCTATGAGACATTACTTAGGAAAATTCACAATAAAAGATGAGACAAAAAGAAAAGTTGCTTCAAAACAGAAGGAAGATTGTTTGGTGACATCCAAGACAGTAAGTGAATACCATGAAGAACCAAGGAGTGGAGAAAATGTCCGGAACAGAGACAGAAGCAGACAGAGAGAGAGAGAGAGAGAGAGAGAGAGAGAGAGAGAGAGAGAGAGAGAGAGAAACAGACAGAATATTCCAGCAAGGGAAATATGACTAAACAAATGGAATAAAACACCACAACAATATGATTTCTGCTTAACACCTTATATATCAGGTCTGTCAGTTTTCATTCATCCCCATTTTATTATAATCAAACTTTATTTCATGTTTCTCCTGATTATGTTTTCAAGATATGTATTTTTATGATATCTCCACAGGTTCTAGACTGTTTGGAGGAAAGAGGCTATGCAAATCTAAGATATAAATGAATCTCATCAGTTACACCATCTGTGATTTTCAAAATTAGAAATATGCAATTCAGTATTGAATGAGTTTACCATTCTCACTAGGACACACAAGTATGATTCAGATACACAAAGTCTATTCCTTCTTGCTTTCTGGGATGTGTTAGTTATATGCCCCTATGCACACACACTTCAACTGAATGAAAATGTATCACTACTGGGTGTAGAGTAGGCTAGTGTGGTTGATTTGCCTTTGGTTCTATCTCTGTTTCTTATCTATTTACTAAATCACAGCCTCTCTTATTTTCATCCCTATTTTCCCTGTTGCTTTGATTTCTCATTGTTCTGGGGGCTTCCAATGAGCTTAGCAGTAACTAGTCAGCTCTACTGTGTTAGAAGGTACCACGCAAAACCCTTTTCTTTCAAATCACCCAATTGTAATTGAATTCCCAGCATGAGAACATTTACTAAAGTCTCAGTGGAGAAGTTTCTGCCATGTGCTACTCAATGTGTTGTCGCTGTAACTAATCTGAGATGGGCAGAGGTTTATTCTGACTCATAGTTTAGCAAACCTCAACCCACTATCAGCTGGCTCTATTGCTTAGGGGCCTGTGGCAAGGCAGAAAGCTGAGACTGAGGACCACAGGACATGGCGAAGTCTATTCAGCTCACGACCAGGATGTAAAAACAAAGAATTGTTTAGAGCTCTACAATAGCCTTAGAGGGCAATCCCCAGTGGCCTAAAACTTCCCACAAAGCTCCTACTCTCTGAAGTTCCTACCAGAAGTTTCTGGTACATAGCCTTAAGAGCCTATGGACCACTATCTTACAATTGAGGGCATTCATTTGCAGCTCACCTTTTAGAAAGGTCTTCTCTCTTTGCCCTTCAGGGGCAAGATAGTCCCAAAACTTCATCTATCTTCTCTCTTGGCCTGCTCTTGCCTTATCAACAGCTTTGGTCTTTGGGAAATATAGATCCTACAATAAGTGAAGAGTTCAGAAGTAGTAAAGCAACTGATATCAAATATTCACAGCCGCAGAAGACAAAAGAGAAGGAAGGAGAGTCTTCAAAGAGAGATGTTCATGGGAGGGGAAAGGAGAGGGGAGAATAGGAGGGTTACTATTAAAGCGCTTTTAATGCTTGTGTGAAAATGCCCCAGTGGAGCCCATTATTTTGTACAGTTACTCTATGTTGATACAAAGTGAATGCAACAGGATGATAACGCAAGAAAAATAAATGACGTCATAGCATATGAACGGTTACAGGCCTTTCTCAATTAGAAACATATTTGTCAGCTAGTTTTGCCTCGGTGAATAATTAGCTAGTATTGCCTTTTGAAGACACAGGAAGAGACACAGAAACAGGTGGAGGAAGACGAGTAGAAAGAGAGGAAAGAAGAGGAGAAATAATCATATTCGACCACAGCATAAGTCAAAATGTCGAACGGGATGCCTAAAACCAAAGTCCTGCCGAAGAATCCTATAACGTAGTAAAGGTGGGCCTGACTCAAAAACCCTTTCCTCGCTCACACTTACACATTAGCAGGGAGCAGCATGCACATGTACCCCACCCCCCACACACACACACACATACACAGAAGGGGAGGAAAGGGGAGGGAGGGAGAGGGAGAGACAGAGAGATTGAGGGGAAAAGGAGGAAGGAAACTTGACATGGACAGATGTAGTGATGCTACATAAAGGACATCAGCTAGGTCTGTTCTCATACTGCACACAGCAAAATATTTGAATGGCTATGTTCACCTTTACTCCTGTTTCCTTTGGGATGCACTACCATGCACTACAACCATACACACTAACTTGTATTGGCAAAGGCCGATGAAGAGCATATCCATAAGTAAGTCAGGTGATGTTTCTGGGATAGCCGAAAGACCTGCTTGCCATTCATTTAAAAGTCTCTATTCTTCTGCTTGCTGTAGGAGACCAAATCGATCCAAAGTGAAGACAAACGTTTTTTCTATATGAACAGTGTTAACATATAACCTGAGTATTAAGGGCATTTGCATTCTCTAGCTGACTACATAATGAGTGAAGAAATAGTAAATATGGAGGAGAAATCATAGGAAAAAATAGCCACTAGTAAAGTAGGCTCATATTTTTATTATCACAAAACATAGTTTCTAACCTGGGGACAATGACAATTTTCTGTGGGGCTTATCAGGGTTCAGCATTGAGTTAACGAAGTTCCTGGCACTGTGTACTGACTGGAGGTAGAAGACAGTACCTGCCCTTTAAAAGTTCAAGGGTGGTGGAGCTTTGAATCAAATACTATCTTAGGTACAATCATCTTTAAAATGTTGTCTCACAGATGTGTTGGTTTGAATAGGTTTGGCCCCCATAGACTTGTGTGTTTGAATTCTCAGCCTATGGGGAATAGTAGCACTATTAGGATGTGTAGCCTTGTTAGAAGAAATATGTCATTGTAGGAATGGACTTTGAGGTCTCTATACTCAAACTACGGACTTTGAGGTCTCTATACTCAAACTCTACCCGGCGTGGAAAGAGAGACCCCTCCTGACTGCTTACAGACGACAGTCTCCTTCTGGCCACCTTTGGATCCAGAAGCAGAACTCTCAGCTTTTTCTTCAGCACCATGTCTGCCTACAGCCTGCCATGATAATGTACTGAACCTCTGAAGTTGTAAACCATACCCAGTTAAATGTTTACCTTTATACAAGTCACCTTGGTCATGCTGTTTCTTCACAGCAATGAAACCCTAAGAAAACAGATTTCCTCTTTTTTAAAAAAAATGAAGAATTGTAACCAGTAAGAACTAAAGTTGAATGGTTTCTTTGGCAGCCCATAAACTAAAAAAGAATGAATGTTTCACATCACATAGAATTATTCATAGGTCAGATAATTTCATAAGCCTGGTATAAATGAGATGCATTTGTTATCAAGTCAAGGAGCTCCAGAAACCAGACAAAAATCTCTAAGGAATAATTACATCATATGTGATTTCCTAAAGCTATAAAATAGTCATCAAGGTTTTTAGAGTCAGATTTCTATGGCTAAGGATTAAGGGCTTTACCAAACAGTCAAACTGTTTTCCAGCAAGGTTGGTTCTAACATCTCCCCTCTCACTTCCTCCTCTTATAAGCAACAGCACCCTGAAGTGAACTTTTCATTTTTCTTGCCTGTCAAACAAGTAGAATTAGAGTACTAAGAGAGATTTTGAGAATTCAGTGAGATAGAGCCTGTGAAATACTTATTGTGATGTTCACCAAAGCATTCAATGAATGTTTTATCATTAAAAAAAAACTGAGGAATATTTGCCTAAAGACACAGATATTTATTTAGTTTGATAATGTTTTGAATGGAGTTCTTCAAGAAATAGATTCAGAGACTGTGTATGTGTACCAGTTTTATCAAGGGTTATCCTCTGGATGGACGGATTGATGCTTGATTAATTGATTAATTGAGAAAAGTAGAGGAGATATAAATTAACAGAAATGGAAATAGCATGAACAACAAAAACTGGCTCCAAAAGTGGAATTATTCTTCATGGGTGCATATTAACAATGAGTGGGTACAGACTATACCCACATACAGGGTATGATTGTATAAGTAGGTGGGCTCCTTGGTTGAGACTTACCAGCTACTAATGCCACCAGCATCTTGGAAAACCAGTATCTTAGGACTTTAGAAAAGATCTGAAGAATCTAACACATCAACCATTACAGTATCCCACTGTACTGAATAGATTTGTGTCAGTGAATAAGATGTTCTTGAAACAGAGCTTCCCAGATAGTGGTTGATCTCTTCCTCAAAGGAATTTTATTAGAGAGTGGTTTATGAAACTAAAGCCAGTCATCACCTCCACATATAGTTTCACAATCTCAATTGATAGTCATCGATCTCCTGCCACTCATTCAAGAATGCCATTGCTCTAAGCTAGCACATTTTTATACTTAGGAGGCATAAATGTTTCAATATCAGAGTACATCTCATAGGCTTTTGCTAAGGCAAGTATCTGTTTCCTACTGAGAATAAGACGAAGAGTGTAGAAATACATACACAACAATCTGATTGTCTATGTCTCTTTGTATGATGTACCTCCTGATAACGAGGGGCTTAGTGTGACACTATTCATAGGGAGACATGAGCAAACATGTTCACCTGGATAGAATAGAGATTCAATGAGAGGCCAAATTAGCGATTCCACCATAATTCAACTCCAAGAAACAATGAATGTTACTGGGGTCACTTACAGGAATATGGATGAAGGGTTACTTACAGAAACAGAAAATATACAAATACAGCTAATTCACCAAAGTCCAGTCCAGAACTGCTGGATAGCCCGTGAAAACTGGAAACTCAGGATTCACTGCATAATCTGCAGTATTCTTTGAAAGCAGGTAGACTGGTCTGAGTTTCTTCAAGATAGCTCAGCTGGTCTCTGCTTCCAGGAAACTCAGCTCCTCTGAGCCTATTCTAAGCAGATCAGAAGATATCTAAAGGCATCTCTCTGTTGTCATTTCTTCTTATATGTGCTTTGGGAGGAGGAACCTTGTAAATCTGGTCAGGTTCAGGGACTTCCTGAAGCTACTGAATTACTTTGTAAGTTTAATGAATTCCCTGTAGGGTTGCATGTTTCACCTCTCTTGGGTCCTGATGAGCTTCGCCTATAGGTTATTCCGTGGTTCCTCTTTCTCTCTCTCTCTCTCTCTCTCTCTCTCTCTCTCTCTCTCTCTCTCTCTCTCACACACACACACACACACACACACACACACAGACAGAGAGAGAGACAGACAGAGACATAGAGAGAGACAGAGAGAGACAGAGAGAGACAGAGAGAGACATTTAGCATTCTATGCCTTAACAATTTTTCATCCAAGACAGAAGGAAATGACTCAACAGCACAAGGCAGTCACTCTTCCTTTATTGCTGGTCTCCAATTGAGAAAATCTTAAAATGGCCAAGGATCAGTTGCAGCTTAGCTCTTTCAGGGATCCCTGCAGTATGTACACCCCCCACCCCACGAAATGTTCCTTTTCTTGGAAAGAGGAACTTTAAAGTCATAGATGAAAGAGTTCCAAGAACTAAAAATATAAATGAGTCACTAAGAATGATAAATAGAGCCATGTTTCTCCCCATTGTTGTCTGGGGTGACACAATTTATACATTGATGACACAGAATGATATAAGACCATGGTCTAGAAGCCACTGGTCATTCTTCCTGTAAGATAGTATCACACCAGAGACTATGTATGTTCTTGGACAGCCAAAGGAAATGGTAGCTAGATAAAGTTCAGTAACTGGAAACTATGATCACTGCATGGTCACTAGTATTGTGACTAGGTCTGATAACAGATATGCTCTCTATGTCAGAGTGATACTAGATCCATGCAATATGGTTGAATCTGACAGAGCTGAGGGCACAAGAGCAACTCTGGCTACCTAGGATCCTTGGTATCTTTCAATGAGGCATTCTGCTTCTTCCAGAAACCTATAATATGTCAACACTTGTTTAGGGGAGACATTAATTCTCCACTGCAGAGTCGCTAGCATTTATACGACAAGTGTTGGTATAGGTTTGGAGAAAAATTGTGACTCTTTCAGAAAAACATTTTCAATTGAGAGGGGGATGGGCCAGGAGCAGGAGACGGAGGCTCGGAGGCTGGGGACTGGGCAGGCCAGCTGAGGCTGCAGATCGAGTTTCCAGTTGCAGGCTGGCAGTTCTGGAGTTGGTGGTGTGTGTGAGGTGGTGACATCTGTTTGACAGGCAAGGTGGGAGCATTCAGCTTTGGATTTTTAAAAATGGGGTTTCATTGCTGGTGGAGCTGATTCAGAGGTTCGAGCCATGTGGCTTGAGCAACAGGCAACATGGTACTGAAAAAGCTGGTGCTGGATCAAAGGTGACCGAACTGTGATCTATGGCTCTCTTGCCTTGAGGCTAAATTTGAGTATAGAGACCTCAAGATGATTTGATTCAGTGCCAGGAACCCTGGAAAGTGGAGAGTGCAAGTGGAAAGACGTTTGTCTTCACTTTGGATAGGTTGAACAACGGAAGAATGAGACAGATGAGCAGTGTGTGAAGACACAAAGGTGGATGGGCTTTGTGGGGCCATGAGACCAGTTTGAAAGCTGTGGGCAGTGGTGATCATTTTCGTGGGATGATGTGTGCATCGAAGCAGAGGCGTGCTGGTGCAGATGATGAGATTCATTTGAAACTGATTATAAAGGATGAAAACGGACCTGATATATAAAGGTGTTAAGCAGAAATCATATTGTGGTGTTTTGTTCATTGTTTAGTCATATTTCCTTTAACAGAGGTGCAATTTTTTAAAGTTAGCTGAACATGGGAAAATCTGAGATTGGTGCCAAGGGATTGAGAATTATCTGAGAACAGATCACGAGTGGTGGGCGCCCATCAGGAGGAAGGTGGACATGAGGATTCTGAGGTCCCAGGAGTCAGGACCAGTGGGACTGCTCATGGAGATGTGGACTGTCAGGCTGAAGTCCAGAATGTTTGTGTGCTGAAACATGAGACAACTCCAAGCAAAGGCAGAACACTTACCACAGGTGCAGCTGTGCAGACCAGTTCCTCCTGTACATTATAAGTGTGCCAGATCATCGATGGCAGCTATAGAGCAACCAGTATGGCGTCTACTGTGCATTGCTTCAGGCTGTGCCGGTTTCAAGTGTGACCAGTGGTGAGTCAGAGATTCCCGAGGAAAGAGGTGAGCCGTCAGTGGTAATGACTGATGAAACTGACTGAAAAGTCAGGAGAGAATTTCAGGAAGCAGTTGATTTCAATAGAAAAGGCAGAATAATTGGGAAGGGATGCCAGGCGGACATTTCTGGTTGGGAGACGTCTGCGGTGAGGTGTCCTGGATGGGAGTCCAGTTGTAACACTTCAAATGCAGCTGGGATGCAGGCGTGAGGCTTTCGCTGTTGCTACGTAATGACCTTACTACATAAATGACATACAAATTTACATATTGCTCTGTCTGAAAGAAAGAAGAAGAGAGAGAGAGAGAGAGAGAGAGAG